>NW_012273333.1:0-2021 GCF_000151885.1 Dipodomys ordii
TAGTAATGATTTTTTTTATTGTGAAAATACGGTACAGAGGGGTTACAATTACATGAGCAATGTAATGAATACATTTTTTTTTTTTGGTCCGGTCGTGGGCCTGAACTCTGCTCCTGGGCACTGTCCCTCAGCTCTTTAGCTCAAGGCTAGCGCTCTACCACTTGAGCCACGGCACCACTTCCGGTTTTTTTCTTTTTGCTTATGTGGTGCTGAGGAATCGAACCCAGGGCCTCTGGCATGCAAGGCAAGCACTCTACCACTGAGCCACCTTCCCAGCCCATGAATACATTTCTTATCAAGAATTGTTGCCTTCTGCCATTAGTCTTTTCTCTGCATGTCTCTGTTGGGATAGTTCCTCAGTCACCAATAAATTGTTTTGCTACATCTAATTATCAGTTCTCAGCCCCTATTTTACAACCCTTCCAGATCCGCTGTGTAAATCAGGTCTTACTGTGCTCTTGGACCCCAGTCCTCAGCGATCCTGGAATTTCTGCTTTTTTTTTTTTTTTTTTTACTCTTTCAGTTTTAAATACCACCTGAAAACAGATGACCCCAAAATTTCTTTCTGGTGATTACCCTCTCCTAAAGGCCAGTCCACTCAACATAGCCACATAAATATCCATGTCATAACCATATACCCAGTCTAAGTTGAAATTTTCAACAAACCTCAGCTATTTTACACCTATAATTTTTTTTTTTTTGTCAGTCGTAGGCCTTGAACTCTCGACCTGGGCGCTGTCCCTGAGCTCTTCAGCTCAAGGCTAGTGCTGTACTACTTGAGCCACAGCGCCACTTCAGGTTTTCAGGTGGTTAACTGGAGATGAGACTTTCCTGCTCAGGCTGGCTTTGAACTTCGGTCCTCAGATCTCAGCCTCCTGAGGAGCTGAGGTGACGTGTGAGTGCCAGCGCCTGCCTCAGCCAACGTTTTACCTGCGGTAAAGCTGACACGTTGGTCTTCCCCATTTATTGCTGTGTATTCACCTATTTCTATCAAGGACAAGAAGAACATCTTCCTGGGCTGGGAAGGTGGCTCAGCGGTAGAGCTCTTGCCTTGCATGCCTGAGGCCCTGGGTTCGATTCCTCAGCACCACATAAGCAGAAAAAGCCGGAAGTGGCGCTGTGGCTCCAGTGGTGGAGTGCTCGCCTTGAGCACCCAGGCCCAGAGTTCAGGCCCCATGACCAGCAAAAAAAAAAAAAAGAACATCTTCCACCAACTACTTAAAATCTATCTATTTCATTATGGAGGAGGTGGAGGGCGCAAAATCTACCTATTTCATTATGGAGGAGGTGGAGGGCGCGGTCTCCCGTGGAGAGGACGGGCCCTGCCCCTCCTCGCCTCGCCCGCTCCTCCAAGTCCGGCCCGGCCCGCCCCGCCCCTCCAGGCCCCGCCTCCCGGCTCTGGGTCTCCTGTGGAGTGTCTGGTGACCCCAGCTTGGGGCTGGCTCACGCCCCTTCGGGTTTCCCTGGCAACGGCAGCCCCGCCCTCCCAGGGCCCCGCTCGCGAGCACGATTTGTCCCCCCCCTCCACCCTGGGCCCGCAGGACTCGGAGGCTGCGGAGACCCCCATCCCTCTGGTCCACACCCATGCACAAGGCCACGCCCCTCCACGAGGCCTTGGCCATCCAGGTGTACACGCCTCTCCAAGTGGCCACGCCCCGGGCGCCAGGACTCGCCTCTCAGGCCACGCCCCTTTGCATATGTGCCCAACCATCCAGACAGCCTTTCTTCGTGGCCGTGCCCATCGGCCACGCCTCTCTCCTGCTTGTTCCCCTTGACGCGTGGGGCGGGTCTTCCTCCGCCACTTCAGCGATTGGTCCCAATTGGCGGGTGCTCGCCTCGCTGCGCTCTGATTGGTTGGGAGGGCATGGGCCCATGCGGCTGCGGCGTCAGCCGAGGAGCGCGCGCCGCGCGGTGGGCGGGGCCGGCGGGGTACCGCTCAGTGAAGTGCGGCCTCGCGGGCCGAGCGCGGAGCTAGCCGTCGACATGACGGAGGGCACGTGAGTCCGGGGCCCTGCGGGGTG
>NW_012273334.1:0-3435 GCF_000151885.1 Dipodomys ordii
GCTTGACTCAGACATATACTAGATATTGCAAATAAGGGAAACCATGGGACCTATGTTTCTTTGGTCCTGGCTTACTTCACTTAATATAATTTTTTTCCAAGCCTTTCCATAAACATAAAAAGCAATGGAAGTATGAATGACAAGGTATAGGAGCACTTACAGATGGAACAATGACTTTATCTGATAGATGCAACAAGAAAATGTTGATATTATTTAGGGAAAACAAAAGCAATCATTGCTTACTAACCCTAAATGTTTATGTGAAATGGGAAAAAAATCCTTTAAGTCCCAGAAGTATTAGGTTACATAATAGATTTTCCAAAGGTCTTCTGCATAGCCTACATGTAAAATCTATACATAGCAACAGTTCTCAAACACTCAGACTTCTTTATGTTGCTTTGCAAAGGCTACTCCAATACACACACACACACACACACACACACACACACACACACACACAAACAGCTATGCTTTCTACCTTAAATACTCAGATTCAGAGATTCTTTTTCATGACTTTTCCCAATTGTTCCTGCAACTTACACCAGAATTAAATGTTACTGCTTCTACTGTGATAAATTGTGTTGCTACTTCCATTGCTGCACCTCTCTCTCAACTATGTCTTTCCTCACAACATTGGGAATTCACTTTTCAGTTGCTATTGTTTTTAATACTCCCAGTATGCCTATGGCTCATGAGACATGCTAAGGGCATGACAAACGAACAAAGGAAAGGAAGTGTTAGAGGAGAAGAGGAAAAGAATGACATGAGAATATCCATGATCTCTTTTTATTCTTTTCCATACTTCAGATTTGATGCAGAGAATCTGAAGTTAAAAAATCATGCTTGATATTTTTGGAAGTCCTAGAAAACATTCCAGAATTTCAATGCTCTATCTATACCACAAACTCTTTGAAGTCAAGTCTGGGAATTTCTCTCTTTTTTTTCTGATTGAAACATGATTTCAATAGTATGATATAAATCAATAAAGAAAAAATGTTGCTTTGCCAAAAGTTGTTTAGAGGGAAATTATCCAAGAGTATCTTTAAATCAATAACAGATTATTACATTTGCTAATGTCTGAGATATGGAAAGGGGTTATCAGAGACATTAGAAGGAGCCATCCTATGACAAATTATAAGTTTGTTGATACCAAAGAAGGGATAGACGCTTGTAAATCCTGTTTATGAACCCAGGTTTGGTTGTGTAACAACAAATCCCTTTCTGTTCTTGTAGCTGTAGAAGGTATAATCCAGAAGTGTGGCAATCCATCTGAAAGAGGTGAGCATGATGGGTGATCCCAAACATGGTTGAATATGCCCTCATTTCCAGAAGGAGACTGCCATACACTGACAGCAAAAAAAGACGGAGGAAGCAACTGCTATTTTTGATTGTGTTAACCTGCGCATAATTATGTAATTACCTACGAAAATTTAGTCAGAGTGTTGCATATCTAAATCATTAACTTTAACAATTGACAAGCTGCTTTGATTAGTATTTTCACAGAGTGGGATAACATGCTTTTTGTCAGCTTTCATATGATTAGGGATGATTGGAAATTTGTTTATGCAAAAATGTTTTCATTGCCAGTTTAGAGGAAGAGAGACAGAGAGAAAGGGCAGGGGAATCATGCCCCTCCCTTCCACAGAGTCTCTTGGTTCCAATCAGGATAGGGCAACGCTGGGAAAGTCCATGAATGGTATATACCATCACTGCCTATGGCATAGAATATTAGTGTCAGATCAAAATATCTAGAAGATTCAACCTGGGAAAATGGAGTTCACCTATTATAAAGTTGACAAACCAGGGCATCTGTATATATGGCAGCCACTTGGACCATATGTATGACTTAAACTGAATATAAACAGCATACATGACATCAATCAAGATAGCTGGTCATCTAGGAAAAAGACATGTTCAGTGTATTTGTTATTTATTTTCTAGCAGAAAGATGGAGTGACAGCAATTTTTGAGAGATTTCTGTAACCCTGATTGGCTACCCATCCTAGGTACTATTGATTGTGCACACACACACACACACACACACACACACACACACATTCCTATTAGGCTCACATCTCTGAATGCAGCTAGTTATTGGAATAGAAAATCCTTTAATTTCTTGGCTGGGATGAAGCTGTGTGATGCCAAATTTTAACTCTCCATGGACGACAGAAAGTCTTCGGGACACGAAGCGTTTCTTGTCTCCTGTGGCAAATTGGCTGGGCTCATTTGTTTGAAGTAAGCAATTACAAAAAAGTAGCTTGCAGAAATTTTAAAGTAAAATTAAAAGCAAGATTATTGCACAGGCAGTAGCCTGTATCGCCTTGCTGTTCTGGCTGTAGTGGGAGTGAAAAATAGAAACAATCAAAAGGGCACAGGTGATACAATCTAATTGAGAATGGAGAGAAAAGATGTGCGATTTGTTCTGGAGAAGGTGAGACCACAATTCCAAAGAACCATCAGCCTCTTATTTCTCCTGATTCTTTTCCTTTCTCTCTGCATTTTTTATGATGCATTCTAGACAAAATACCTCGAAAGAAAGTATCATGGTATGATTAACATTTCTCCTCTGAAAGAGAATAATATTTATATTTATTTTTTTAAGGAGCAGAGAATTCTATGCTATGGGAAGGATTTTTTTTCCATTATCAGATTGGGAGTGTCAAACAACACCATCATAAAATATTGATCTCTCAAAATCAGACATCCCGGTCTCTGAGCCTCACCAGTAGAACATCTGCTGTATCTCTCACAATGAGACACTTCCAGACAATCAGACACACTACTGTCTTGGAGATCTCAAGCCTAATTATACTGTTCTTACATCTCCATGATTGAACACACATTCAGCAACATCGTTCCCTCAATTTGACTTTAATTTTGTCTTTGCATGACTCTGAATACAATTTAAATGTAAAAAAATTTTACAATTTCAAATCACCATTCAGCCTATTCCTTTTCCTTCTACTTCATATGCATGCTACCTTGCTTGACTATAACTCTCCAGTAGTTCTCACTGATTAAAGAACTAACTGGCTGGGAGTGAGGCTTCCTCCATATAATCTCAGCGACTGAGGAGGCAGAGGCAGGCAAATTGTGAGATCAAAGCCAGCCTGGGCAAAGTTAGCAAGACTCAATCTCAAAACAGACATCGAGAAGGATGGGGGAGGTGTGTGGCTCAAGTGGTAAAGTACTTGCCTAGCAAGTATCAGGCTTTGAGTTCAATTCCCAGGGTGGCCAAAACAAAACAAAGTCTCTGATTTGTAGCCTGATTTGTGTAGATATGGTTGTAGCAACTCTGAGACAAGCACCATGTACATCCTCATGTCAAAAAATGGCCATCCCGCCGGGCACTGGTGGCTCACACCTGTAATCCTAGCTACTCAGGAGGCTGAGATCTGAGGATCGCGGTTCAAAGCCAGCCCGGGCAGGAGA
>NW_012273335.1:0-4007 GCF_000151885.1 Dipodomys ordii
GAGGGAGGAGGGAGGAGGGGAGAGGGAGGAGAGAGGAGGAAGGAGAGAGGAGGGAGGAGGGAGGAGGGTGCCTGACTCTTAGGGGAGGCACAGCTGCAGAATCAAGTGCCGCGGGTCTCACAGGCAGGGCCAGTGCACAGGAGACTCACCTTAGAGGCCACAGCAGCGACATCGTGTTTCCAGTCAGATGAGGCGTCCTAAGGGAAGCGAGGTCTCCCGAGGCCTCCTCGTCACCATGGGCAAGAAGTCTACACTCACCTGAGCATCGCATCAACGAGAAGCCCAACGCGCCCCCGCAGCTCCCTGTGCACGGAGGGAGCGTAGCTCTCTGCTTCACCATGCACGGAGCAGACGTGGGAGGGTTTGCTTCCCCCTGAACTTCCTGCAACACAGAGCAAACTGTAGTCTTGGAAGGAAACCTTTGAACCTGTCCTGAGCCGTGAAGGGGTGCTCTGCTCTCAGAGGAGGTTGGGTTGATATGTTCAGTCTAAGCGTCAAGAGCTCGCGTAGCATTGTGAACTCAGGCTTTGCAGGTGAACTTGGCTGAGCTTCTGGTTTTGATTTGGCTTGTGAATGAAAACTTTCTAGACTTCAACTTCAGTTTCTGTAAAAATTGGGGTAATCTACTTCCTAATTCTGCTGAGTGCATTAAATGAGGTTAGATAAGTACACACCGATACATATAAAATGCTTTGTGCAGTGCCTGTCACATAAAAAGTATTCAAAGAAATTAAATGTCTTCCTCGTGACACTCATGATTGAAATTCTCTGGCCTGCTGAGCTATGTTCTCACCGCACTGCGCTGCATTGTGGGTCCAGAAAGGCTCAGCGTAGAGAAAGGTGCACACAGCACCACTTCCAGTTTTCTAGAGGCTTATTGGAGATAAGAGTCTCACAGACTTTCCTGCCTGGACTGGCTTTAAACCTTGATGCTCAGATCTCAGCCTCCTGAGTAGCTAGGATTACAGGCGTGAGCCACTGGCGCCCAGCAAGGTGTATTCTTATTTGGCAGAAAGATGAGGCTTTTCCCAGAAAAAGAGAGAGAGAGAGAGAGAGAGACAGAGACAGACACAGAGACACAGAGACACAGAGGTCCAAAGGCACCAGATGTGCGGCTGGCTTGGGTGGGTGGAGCGTTACCGAGGCTCTGAGTGCTTCTCTGGGGAAAGGGTTGTGATTCCCTTTGTACCAAACATACAATGTCTGTTGTAAACGCCCACCTTGCCGGTTCTCACGTGTGTTGAAAGGAGGGGAATTGTGAAGTCAAGCTGGCAGAGGCTGTGTGCTGGAGATTTGGATATTAAAATGGATGACATTGTAGTTGTGGCCACAGAGGAGTGAAGCTTGGGATGTTCTGGCTGGAGAGTCACAGAAACAATGTCCACCAAAACCACTCTTCAGGGTGTAACCCTCACGTCTCGAACTTAGCCATTCATTGTCACTGACTGTACAGAATCTCCCATGGCTACGGCTTCAGGTAGAGTAGAGAATCCTACTGGCCTCCTCCCCGGCCTCCTCCCCGGCCTCCTCCCCAGCTCTCCCTCCCCCGGCCTCCCCCCCGGCCTCCTCCCTGGCCTCCTCCCCGGCCTCTTCCCCGGCCTCCTCCCCGGCTCTCCCGCTAACAACAAATGGCCCAGTCTGGCTGTGTTACCGCCCTGACTGACTGCGCCGGATGTTTGGCGTGTTGGAACAGACATTCAAGATGGTGGAATGTAGGGAATTTTTTTTTCACTTGTCAGATTGTTGTCTCATTGCTGAGATGCCTAGACTCTTCAGTAGTAGAAGTTTACAACCTTCTGAAGGAGCTTGTGGGAGCTATTTCCCTCCTGCAGCCGGCAATGCTGTGAAACAGAACAAGAATGTGGTGTGATTGGCCACAGAAGTTGTTCAGGATTTCCTTCCTTCGGACTCCCCTGGTCGTAATGACCTCTTGGTTCTTCCTGTCTCAGGGCCTTTGCACTGACTTTCATCTTATCTGAAACACTCTTCTCCTAGATATTCAACCAGATAGGCAACTCCTTCTCTCATGGATGTTTTCCCCACTACCCCATCTAAAATGACAACCCTGAATCCTTTCCTATGTCTCTTCTCTGTCTGTGTCTTCATGCTCTTATTGGCATCCAAGAACCTAGTATTTGAACTTCTCTATCTCCCTCCAAGTACACAGTACTAGTGAATGGCCATTCCTGTTCTCACCTGGGCAGTCTGACTCTATACTCTACACCCAACCCTTATGCCTCCCCAGACCTCACACACCGCTCCATTCCAATATTTTTTCCTCCTTACCCCATTTCTACACACACACCACATACACACACACACACCATACGCACACGCACACATACCACACACACATGCACACACACACATACACACACACACATACACACCACACACACACACACACACACCAAAAACCAGAGAAACCAAAACTTCACCCCCTCCACCCCACTCCATCTTCCAAAAAGAAAAGAAAAATGACTGGAGTTGTAGCTTAAAGGTAGAATACCTGCTCAGCAAGCATAAAGAACTGGATTTAATCCCTATCATCAGGAAAACCAGACACCACATCTGTAAAACGTTGATCGCATATGATATGGTGCTGACAGTTGTGTCTTCTAGAAAATGTTTGTGACCTATGTCCTAACTTACACAGATCAGGGACATTGAAGTCCCAGGGGAATATCCAGATGGCTTTGGGCTGATAGGAGAGGGACACTCTGCAGGTACAAGACAAATCAACCCAGAGGGTGGCTGTTTACACTGTGAAAGCGGCCTTTGATTTGGAAAAGAAACCAGTGTTCGGTTCTTGTAAACAGCAGTTTGTTTACTTGACAAAATAGACTAGGTCAGGAAACTCTCAAACTAAAATGTGCACAGGCCCAATTTGATCCTTTGAACATCAGCCAGACAGTCTGGTAAGTTATCCTGAAATGATTGTGTAATCGGTGAGAAGGGAAATTTTATTTACGCCTTCTCAAACCTGCTTAATGTGACTGTGTAGGAGTGGACATGCGTGGGGGGGGGCGCAGGTGGATGGTCTGGTGGTCCCACACACAGGGAATTCAAGTCAAAAACAGTGTGGTGTGGGGTCAACATCTCCCACGCTCTGAGATAGAGTGAGTCTGCTGGCAGCCGGGCAGCCAGACCCATAACTTCTCATTTATAAACAGCCTGAGTGCTACCTTTTAATGTATGGGTTTGTTAAAAGTCACAATGGTGCTGTTCAATCGCAATAAGGGTTTAAGAGCTTTGGGAAAGCCCTGCAGGTTATACGTGACAATCAGTATAACCACTGCAAAGCCAGGGGCCGGTGGCTCACCTCTGTAATCCTAGGTACACAGGAGGCTGAGATCTAAGGATCCTGGTTGGAAGCCAGCCTGGACAGACAAATCTAAGAGAGGCTTATCTCCAGTGAACCGGCAAAAAGCTGGAAGTGGAGGTGTGGCTTACATGATAGAACACCAGTCTTGAGTGGAAAAAGCCAAAACAAACCCCAGTCCTGGAACACAAAAAATCAAGTCAAATCATGGCTATCTGAGGAGACAGTGTGGGAGTAGACACAGGTGGAATTTAGTACTTCACACACACACACACACACACACACACACACACACACACACATCAAAACGGAACACTCCACAAACTAGCTCCAAAGTCTTCAGAAATTATGAGCATTATGAATATATAGGACTGGCTAATTACACAAAACTCTCGCTGATGTCTTTTAACTGTGAGGGAAAAAGTCTGTTTCTCCATAAGGAGAAAAGTCCTGTACAGTATCCATTGCTGAGAATGAGAGACCATTAATTCCTACCACCAGAGGGCGCCAAAGCGCAACCCCCAGGAAATCTGCAAACCTCAGGGTTACAGTGTGGGATTTAGAAGGGGCGGTGTGTGTGTGTGTGTGTGTGTGTGTGTGTGTGTCTGTGAGTGTGAGTGCGTGTGTCTGTGTGTGAGTGCGTGTGTCTGTGTGTGAGTGTGCGTGTGTGAGTGCGTGTGTGTCT
>NW_012273336.1:0-1275 GCF_000151885.1 Dipodomys ordii
ATATATACCACATTTTCTTGATCCATTCATCTACTGAGGGGCATCTGGATTGGTTCCATATCTTAGCTATGGTAAATAGTGCTGCAATAAACATAGTTGTGCTGGTAGCTTTAGTGTGGTCTTGTCTGTGATCATTTGGGTAAATGCCCAAAAGTGGGATTGCTGGGTCATAAGGGAGCTCTATGTGGAGTCTTTTGAGGAACCTCCATACTATTTTCCAAAGTGGTTGAACAAGTTTACACTCCCACCAACAATGAAGTAAGGTTCCCTTCTGTATGGGTGGAATTTTTTTAACCCCCAAAATGGAACTGCTAAAATATTTTCCAAGGAGAAAGTAGAGCAACACTGCAGCTAGCACAAAGTCCTGAACAAACAGAAGGAAGGGCTCTTAGAAGGAAGGACAAAGGTTAAGCTAGAACTGTAAAGTGCATAAATGTCAATCACTACAGATACTAGTCAAAAATATTGATCCTTTTGGCCTATCCTAGACCTACCAATACTTCATTTCCAAACAGGGAATTAAAAAATCTTATTCCTAAGCAAATGCCCAGGCAATTTCAATCATGCAAATTACACAAATTATTTAATTATGGAATCAGAGAACTAACATAATTACTAATGATCCCTTTATTTTTAAGATATATTTCTCCCTATCATATATATAGGGAGTATGTGTTTTTTTTTTGGTTTGGGTTTTTTTTAACTGTATTTTTTTTGTCTTTTCTTTTTTGGTACTGGGGATCGAACCCAGGACATTGCACTTGCTAGGCAAGCGCTTTGCCACTGAGCTACATCCCAGCCCAAGTATGTGTTTTTTTTTTAACAAAGTAAATAAATATATTGTCACCAGGAATAGGCTTAGAACTATAAGCCCTAAGTAACTTCTTTGTTGAATGCATAAAGGAATGATAGGGATTGTTAAATTGTCAGTATCCCACTCAGTTCTAGGGTTTTTTAATAATACAGATGGAAAATGATCATGTATTCATGGAAATCAGTGATCATAATCATTACAGAAACAATATTACCAATCATTCTTTTCATATTTTCGAGCAAAGCTGGTCAGAAATTCCTTTGTGCTTCCCTGAAAAGGAATCCTATTTTGTGAGAATAAGTCTATTGTCATCCAGTAGTTTCCCCTTTATGTCCCCAAAGTATTTACTTAAATCAATATCTGCAGGGCTGGGAAGGTGGCTCAGTGGTAGAGTGCTTGCCTTGCATGCATGAGGCCCTGGGTTCGATTCCTCAGCACCACATAAGCAGAAAAAGCCAGAA
>NW_012273337.1:0-3463 GCF_000151885.1 Dipodomys ordii
ATGTTGTGGGGGGGGGGGGGAGGGGGGGAGGGTAACTGGTGAACCTTGGGGGAGGGGGCCCATGACAAGGGTGATAGAAAAAGAATGTGTGCACATGCTGTCATGCTGAATTGGGTAACTTAAGAAGGCCATGTATTTGTAATTGGCTCTTTCTGTGTAAAGCACCAGCCTGAATTAGGTCAGCCATTCAGAGTGTCCTCTGCTGCACCCATTGTAGGCTGTGGCCCCCTTTACATAAACTGTAAATTCTATCAGAGCTGAGCTAACCAGACATCAACTGCATTCATGTTGCTGAATATCTACAGTTCCTTGGTAGTGTTTGACATAGTGTCTGAGAATATTTGTTGAATTGATTATTTGATTTGGCTGGTGGCAAGGAAAGTAAACCCTCAGAAGAACAGCAACGTATGTTCACCATGCACCATCTCATTTAATCCTCCCAGTAACTTTATGAAATAGATGCTTTCCTCTCTAATCTATAGGTAAGAAAACCCATGTCTGAGAGAGAGAGCTTGTAACTTGTTTGAGAACACAATCATGAGTGGCAGGAAATTAGCTTTGCCTGATATCTTAACACTAGACAATGATCTGTTATTTTATGATGCATCTGTTACTTCACTAAGAAAACTCGAGTTCTTTGAACTAGATGATAGAATTTAACTTCTGTAAAGGAAAGTACTCATTTTGTATTAGCTGTATGCTCTGTGTCTAGAACAATCTTGTAAAAATTTTGGCATAAATATAGACTGTAATGAATAGGACAATTATTTCAGTAAGAGTAGGAGTTATAAGCTAGAAAATTTCAGGCTCACAATATATAAATTTTGCATGAATTTTAGTGAGGATAAAGGCATAAAACCTTACTAAATCTTACTAAAGAAATTCAGTGACCTATCCACTCAAGAAACATTTATTTCCATTCAACAAATACAATTAAGCATATACAAACTGGCAGGCACTTATTATTGAGAATATAATGAAAGTATTTGACAATGATAACTCAACAAATGCTGTAACATAACATAGATCATGAAAACAACTGTAAAACGTTGTGGGAACAGAAATTAGTATTAGAAGTAGGAACCGTGGTCTCAAAGAAAATAGGAATAATGTAGAAGTTACATAATGCCTAAAATAGGGCATGGGCAATAGTATGGGGGCAGTGCCAGGTGCTTTGGGGAAATATTTGATGTATGGAAGAATGGATCAATAAGTCCTCCGAGGATTAGTCCGTGTGACCCTTTACAGTGCCAGCATTTACCGTGCATACACCGTCAATGGCATGTTTCCATCTTGGTTTTAGTTGGAGGAGCTCATTGCTCATTGCTCATAGGAAAAAGAAAAGAAAAAAATCATACCATAGAAACATGGAAGGCTACTTTATGAAAGAAAATGTATCTCATTTGGCTTCTCAGAACTTGAGTCTTTTTGAATAAATGGAGGGAGAATTTGGGGAGACTTGAGAAAAGGAAATTTTAGTAGCCTTACAGTATGGATTTATGGGATGGACATTTCTGCCATTGGTTACAGTGGAAAATTCCTCCATCTCCGCTTGGCTAATAAACCCAACCTTATTTGATTCATCACAAGCCTCTGTTCCAATCCAAGCTGTGTTTTAGGGAAACGAGAGAATTTGCCATCCTATCCCAAGGCCTGCTGCCATAACCTATGGTTGTTCCAACTGAAGATGACCAATCTTCTTATCACTACGACACACAAAGAAATGAGCTTGGATTTTTGCCTTTCTTTTCCCTTCCGCTAAATACCAGTCTCCAAGAGAAATGAGACTGTGAACCTACACACAATGAAGTCTTGATGCCTGAGTCACACACACAGATCATCATACAGAAGAGCCAAGCAAGATAAGGAAAACTAAAATGGATTCATCAACTTGCCCTGGTCTTGATCTATTTCTTAAATCTCTCATGTAGATTTTGGACAAATATCATACAAATATGTTAGATTTTACCGCTAGATGAGGATTAAAATGAGAGCTACTGGAATCTGAATTTTTCTCTCCAAAATTACATCAAGAAATACCTTTACTCTCTCTTCCCTGGGAAATGAAGTCACTTTCTGAACGTAGAGACAAATGCCGTTTTCCACCTGTCAGAAGCATCTAATTCTTCTTGGCAATCGAATGGCAATTCCCAACCTCCATTAAGGACTTGTTTTTCCCATTTTTTTTTGAACTTCAAATACTTCCTAAATTGTGTTAGCCGAAGCATTGTATGTATATAATTAACTTCCAGGTCCCTCTGGGCTCATCCAGCTAAACTCATGAAGCTCAACTGAGCAAGACTTTTCGCTGATGTTACAGTGACACCCACTGAAATGAACACCTTCTACAACAGGAAACCAGAGATATATCTTTTCTTTTCGTTTCTTCCAAATTGGCTTTCTAGCAATTTGGGTTTGCTTCATTAAATGATTTGGGTTGTTTCATAACAATAATGATCTCATTTTCTTTCAAATGCAGGATTTGCAATTTAGGGGGGTGAGGGGGAGGGAAGGAAGACTGTATTTTCCTTGTGGTTGAAGTAAGAAGACAGGCCTTAAACACTGCGCTCATTGGATTCGTACAAGTCCTCGGTGTAGTAGGGGTTCTCTGTGGGCCCAGGGTTCCCTCAGGCTTCAACATGCCTTCCTTACTGAGGACAAGCAGAAGGCGTTCCTGCACCAGCGGAAAGGAACCGAGGAGCCACAGCTGTTAATTCAACACCAAGGTGCAAGGGCGAAGGAGAGGAGACCTCTTCCGAATGCATGCGAATACCCACCAGATCCCAACTCAGCTCCGGCTCAACCGTGTGCTCGCCTCGGCCTGTGCACCTCTGCTGAACGCAGCAGCTACCTTCAGTGAGATGTTCACACTCTGGAATTGTTTATGATTGCAGTTGGGAAGTTCCGCTACGCCACCCCCACCCCCATCTCCATTCTACTCTGGCACCGAGGCTAAGATGGGATCAGCCTTTCTTTCCACTGTCTGCACCCTTTCTGCGGCGTCGAGTTCCAGGCCTGGCCCTTTTTCATCCACAGGGGACCCCAATACGTCCTATAAGGATGAGCAAATAAATGAGACTTCGAGCCTATCCCAAAGGAGTCTGCTTCTCCGCGCCCCCAACCCCGACCCCGGAGGTGCAAGGTGTCCCAAGAAAGGCAGTTGAGCAATTGGGAGGGGGTGGTGATTGAGGGCTACCTAGACGCAGCCCCGAGCTCCCTGACGTCTCTGTGGGTCTGGGGCACTTGCAAGCTAGCTCCCATTGCTGCCCAGGGGCCGGTTCGCGGCTGCGTGCGCCCCAGTGCCGCAGCGAACCGCCGCAGCCGCTGCCCAGGCCACCACGGCGGCTGGGGGCCGAGTCCCAGGGCTGCTGACGCGGCTGGGAGGAGCCTCGCCTTGAATGCACCAGCCGCCTCCAGATCCTGCAGCGCGAGCAGCAGCAGCAGCAGCAGCAACAGCAGCGGC
>NW_012273338.1:0-1018 GCF_000151885.1 Dipodomys ordii
AACTGGAAACCAGGAGGCCTTGGGAATAGAGCCCAGCTGAAAGTTTTTAAGAAGTACTGATCAGAAAGTTGGGAATGTGGCTTAGTGGTAGAGTGCTTGTCTAGCCAGAAGTGGTGCTCTGGATCACATGGTAGAGTGCTAGCCTTAAGCAAAAAAAAGCTCAGGGACAGTACCCAGGCCCTGAGTTCAAGCCCCAGGACTGGCAAGAGAAAAAAAAAAAAGCTATTGATCAGCCTCTTGTGGTAGCTCACATCTGTAATCCTGACTCCTTGGGAGGTACAAATCAGGAGGATTGTAGTCTGAGGCCAAGCCTGGGGAAAAAAGCTGAGGCTCTTCCTAAAACATAGCTACAGTGTGAATTGGGAACATGGCTCAGTGGTAGAGTGCTTGCCTAGCATGCATGGAGCCCTTGGTTCGATTCCCCAAAACCATAAAAACAGAAAAAGCTGAAAATGGCACTGTGGCTCAAGTGGTAGAGGGCTAACCTTGAGCAAAAGAAGCTCAGGGACAATGCTGGGGCCCTGAGTTCAAGCCCCAGGACTGGCAAAATAAATAACTACAGTTTGCTCTCTGGGGACACTTGAGTCACTCAGAGAAACCACACAGATTCTTGCTGAAGGAAAAGCCAGGAACTGATGGCCCTGATGACTCAGACCTGTCACACCAGCTACTCAGGACGCTGAGATCTGAGGATCCTGATTCAAAGCCAGACGGGACAGAAAGTCCCTGAGCCTCTTATCTCCAGTGAAGCACCAGACAACCGCAAGTGGCACTGTGGCTCAAGCGGTAGAGGGCTAGCCTTGAGCAAAAACAGCTCGGGGACAGGGCCTAGGCCCTGGTTTCGCGCCCCACCACTGACTTCTTGGTACTTTTTTCTCAGGGTCTGGGTGCAATGGGGCTGGCTAATCCCTTCTCTAGCTGCCTGGCTGACAGGCAGGTAGGGAGGCAGGGGCGGGGCCTGGAGGACGGGCCGTCTGGGGCGGAGCCAGGAGGCAGGGGCGGGGCCGGGACGCCTGGG
>NW_012273339.1:0-2144 GCF_000151885.1 Dipodomys ordii
TAGCGCTCTACCACTTGAGCCACAGCGCCCACTTCCGGCTTTTTTCTTTTTGCTTATGTGGTACTGAGGAATCGAACCCAGGGCCTTGAGCATGCAAGGCAAACGCTCTACCACTGAGCCACCTTCCCAGCCCCGTAATTAAGTTTTATATAGTATATTTTTCCTCCCTTTTTATTCTTAGCCTTTTGGGCTATTGTACATGAAGATAGTTTCTAGACAGCAGGTACTACTTTTTGAAGAATATATTTATGGAATGAAGATGTGTAATTTATTTACCATCTGTCTAGGACATGCTAATAAAAATATTTTCTTAATATCTTTTTATGAATTTATTCCAACCATTTCACCTGTACATAATTATTGGGCATGTGTATACCTTCTTTTTTCCTTACTACTGGGGTTGAATCCGGACCTTCCTGCTGCTTGGCTGGTCCTTTGTCACATGAGCCACTCTACCTGCCCTACTTTTGGCTAGCTAGTTTAGGAATGGAACCTAGAGCACTTTTCTCCCTGGTCTTGCCTCACACTGAGAGCCAGTAAATCTCAGCCTCAATGTTCCCCATGGTCCTGGCTTCATTCAGGCAGGGGGAAAGGCAAAGCAGTACTTCTAATCCAAAACCCCAGGAAAGGTTTGAAAACAGATATTTGCAATCTAGGCATCACTAACTCACACCTATATTTCTAGCTACTCAGGAAACTGAGATCTAAGGAAAGCTGTTCAAAGCCATTCTGAGTAGGAAATTCACTGAGAGTCTTATTTCTAATTGCTAAAAAGAATGGGATGGCACTGTGGCTCAGTGGGATATTATGCTAGCCTTGATCCCAAAGTCTCAGGGACAGTCCCAAGCTGAGTTCAATCAAGCCCTAGGACCATTTACACCCCACCTCTGCCCCTACACACTCAGAAAGATATATTAAGGTAACACCACATTTCCACTATGCATTTTCTTCATTCTTCTAATTTCTTCTTTGCAATTGCAAAACATAATGAATCTTCCTCTTCCTTAATGTTTTACTAGAGGACCTCCTTTGTTCTGTGGAGATAAACAGATGTAGGAAGCTATAGACCCAGGATCCTCATTGAATGTTTATCTAGAGTAGACATAAGGAGAGCAAACAGAATAAGAAGGGTGTAGAAATGTATGTGAGGTAAGCAGTGCTCTCCAGACTGGAGCCCTGGTATTAGACACCTGTCTAAGTAGCTTTGTAAACTAAACAGAGTATAAGTTGTATGTGGCATCTAATGAGAGTTGCCTATTGATGCCCATTCTTCCTATCTTTTCCAATACAGCCTCACATTTTCCCTGTGCCTTGTAAAGAGGCTCACCTTCTAGCCTCCCTTGAAGTGAGAACAACCATTTGACCCAGCTCTAGCAAATAAGATGTATGTGAAATTCTCCTGAGTTTGGCTTTGAGAAAGTTATCATTTTCTTGTTGAAAGGGGGCAGAGCTCACTGGCCTTTTGTTATTCACCTGCTTCATTTTCAGTACCTAAAACACAGTCACAATATGTAATGGGTAAGGAACTATATTAGCAGCATGAAGACAACACACATGTAAGAAGGCAGAGCAGAAAGACAGGAGGAGCCTTGCATGTTGAAGGCACTGCAGAAACTGCATTGTAGAATGAACAGCATGTTGTTCATTTTTTTGGCTTCAGCTGACAGTTATCCACCCCTGCCACCTCCCTCCCAGTGTCCAGCAAGGCTCAGCATTCAGTGTCACAAAGGTAGTGAAGTACTTTCCAACAGGTTTTTATTCACATTTATCAAACCACTGTTTGCTTCAGGCAGTATTTTGCTGCCTGAGGCCAAGAGGAGGTGGGTAGAGAAGTCCTACCATAGGCCCACAAAATGTTTTTGTTATTTTGGAAAGGTAAGACCCAGAAAAGAAGCAGACTTTGGAGGCCAGTACTGATGGCTCACTCCTGTCATCCTATGTACTCAGTGGGCTGAGATCTTGACTATCGTGTTTTGAAGCTAGCCAGGTAAAAACAAATGTCACTAGATTCTACCTGTGATTAATCAGGAAAAGTTTAGGCTGGAGGTATGACTCAAGTGGCAGAGAAGTAGGTAAAAGGAAACCCAGTGAGAGCATCATACTCTGAGTACCCTCCCTCCCTCCCTCCCTCCCTCCCTCCCTCC
>NW_012273340.1:0-3503 GCF_000151885.1 Dipodomys ordii
GCTTTTTTGTTTTTGCTTATGTGGTGCTGAGGAATCGAACCCAGGGCCTCAGGCATGCAAGGCAAGCGCTCTACCACTGAGCCACCTTCCCAGCCCTAGCTGTGGGTTTTGACCGAGGGGAAGAAGGGGGTGGGGAGCTCTCTGACGGTGTTCAAGTAGGGCATGCCCAGGCCTGAGTTGGGCATACGGGTTCCCTGAGGATGGTGATAAAATGCAGCTTCCCAGTCAGTGGCTCTGGGGTGAGGCCTGACGCTTCACATTTCTCACAACTCCTTGTGATGCCCACACTCTTAGTTTGTGGACTGAATCTTGAGGACTAAGACACTCAAGGCGGCCTTGTCTGTGACGGACAAAGGAGAGATCTGGAATGGAGTGAGCAGATGTCTGACAGAACAGAATTTTGTAATGGTGAGCTGAGAATGAATGCCAAGAGCAGGGGCTTGCTTCTGGGTGTAGTTCCGGCAGGCAGGCTTCTGGGCTACTAAGAGAACATAGCGAAGTTAGATTGTCTGCAAGTAAAACCACCTGGATTTTGAACAAGGTTGTCTCAATTTCCCAGACAAGCTTCATGATAAAGGGCCTAGTTGAATAGTTTAACTGGCTCATAGTTTGCTTTTCTGATGCCTCTCTTAAAATACTTCTTGACCCCCACAGTCTTCTCTGGGCCCCAGGTATTCTCAGAACTCCCTAGGGTTTGCCTTTCTTTCTACCACTGCCTCTTGCCAGAGAGAAGTAGATCAGCTCTCCCAGTCCCACTCCACCCTTGAAGTTCGGGTTCACCTGCCTGAGCTGTTTGCCAACAGCTCTAGCTCAAATGCTTACCTGCTGTGAGCCTGGCTAGCTCATCTGGGCCTGGTGGCATCCTTGGGCAGAACTGAAACTCAAACTTTGAGTAGCAAAGTTCAGTAATCTGGCTCACTTTCAGAGAGTGAGACTCACACGAATGTTCAAGGCACGATTCCATCTTTTCCTGCTCCTCTAATGTGGGTAAGCTGCCTACCCCCTTAAAGCCCCATCTTCCCCTTGCCTCCCCCCAAATCTGCACTTAGATTGTAAAAGACCATATGAGGAAGGTGCCCTGCTCAGCACCTGGGTCAAGTATAGGGTTGCACAATGACTTTTCCTGACATTGTTGCCTTTGTAGCCCCTTAGTGGGCGGCGCCATCTTGTGTCCACTTTGGCCTCTGATGAGTTGTTCATTCCCTGTGCTGCTGGAGTTGGGTCTGATTCCTGCTTGTGTCTCCAAGTGTGGGGACGTGGGGGATGGGGCCCCTTCAGTCAAGTTCTAGGCAGAGCTCCTAGGCTTGCTCATTCTGCCCGTAGTTCCACAAGTGACCTGCAGATGGCGCGCGTAGCCCTGGGAGGAGTCCCATTCTCCAAGAGGCCTGAGTGGAGTGGTGCTGGCAAGCAGGTGTCTGAAATGCAGGGCCTTGGGTATGAGGATGCTGGTTCTCAGGGGTGGTCCTCGGTCTGTGAGTGGGGGTGGAAATAGGCATTTCACGGTGTTGCCCCGCACTCGGCTCTTCCCACCCTTATCTGATATAGATATCACCGCTATGTGGTGGTTCATGGGTAAGCCTCCTTTGGGTCCCTCACATGCTAGGTGCTGCACTGATTGCACTGAGTGCTTCCGTTGCAGTCTCTGGTCCAGGCTGGTGGGTGTGGTCGCCTGCTTTGCCACACAGGTTCCCTTCCAGACCTATAACCTAGCCTGGACTCAGGGTGCTCCACTCACGAGACCCTTTGTATTTCTCAGTGCACTTCCTTGTTAGTTGGGATCCTGGTCAAGGTGCAGGGAAGGCAGCTAGACCACGGACTTGGTGTCCTGGGCCTTGGCTAGGTTCTTCCCCCCTCCACTGTCTCTCCAAACGAACCTTAATGACCATGGAGGTCCGGCTCTGGGGCTGCCTTCCTGTGGGTTCTATCTCCAGAAAGGGCACTGCTGCACCCCAACCCTACCTGGTCGTCCCCAGGTCACCTTTCTTGTTGGCAATATAGTCCCTGGCTCCTTCCAGGTACCTGGTGCCCTTCCAGCCTGATGGGTTTGGGCTGAGCTCCATTCCCCCTCCCCTTGAACTCTTTGTACTTGCTGACTTCCAATGGCCTTTTCTTTTTGGCCAGTCCCAGGGCTTGAACTCAGGGCCTACACACTATCCCTGAGCTCGTGTGCTCCAGGCTAGTGCTCTACCACTTGAGCCATAGCTTCACTTCTGACTTTTTAGTGATAAAGAATCTCAGGGACATTCCTGCCCAGGCTGGTTTTGAACCATGATCCTCAGATCTCAGCCTCCTGAGTATCTAGGCTTATAGGTGTAACCAAAACTTTGGTCCCTGGTTGATCGCCATGATCCTTTCGCACCATCTCCTTTCCACTGCCAGCTCTTACACCACTGTTTGCTAGTGGTTTTGTTCTGTGCTTCCTGGAAGAGAGAAGAGAGGAGAGCCTTCCTCCCTTGCCCCAGACTCCTCAGAGCTCTCATAGAGAACAACACATGTCCCTGGTTTACAGCTGAGGAAACGTTTGTCTCAGAGGGGTTTAGGCACTTGTTCAAAGCCACAGAGCTAGTCCCCTTTTAGAACCCAGCACCAGATCTGAGAACAAAAGACAGGCTCCATGGATGCACTCCGGCTCACGGCAAACCATTAAAAAAGCTTCAAGGGCTGAGCCGAAGTCATGCCTCGCACAGAGGCCTTCCACTCTCCCCACTGGCCCCTGCCAGATGGGAAAAAAGCCACCACATAGAAACATAACCTTTATTGCACACGGCGCTGGGTCTTTTTTCATAGAAAAAGGTATTAACACATAAGCATCTGCAAATTGAAGCAACTCCTGGTTTTCGTGGAACAGTAAAATCGCATGCAGTGTGTCTGAGTTGGGAGTTTGGTCTCTGTCAAAACCACCTAGTCGGAAGTGGGGGTGAGGAGGAGGAGGGGAAAAATTGCTGTCATTGTGCCTGTCTCAAAAGAAGGTGTGAGAAATATATAGATATATAGCTTGGTGTGTTTCCACTCCTCTATATATGTATCTATCTCTCCACGCGGATTTCGAGGGTTGGGGGTGGGGGTTTGATTTGTGCCCTGGCTTCATGGAGAAGAAGAAAATAGTTTGATTTGTACAAAAGAGTCCTATGTACAAGCGTTCATGACTTGGGGAGTTTCTTCTTGTCGTTGGTTGTCATTTGTCTGTTAAATATAAAGAAAGCAGGAAACAGCCCAGTTGGTGGATGAGGCTGGAGGTCCAAGTTGGGGTGGGGGGGCCGGTGGGAGGAAGGGGCCAGGAGGCTGCTCGGCTTGCTGCACCCCTACACCAGGGTGTAGGATTTGGAGTAGGCCCCGGCCCCCTGCTTCTGAGCCCGTCCAACCCCCGATGTGCTCATCTCGAGGAGTGAGTCCCTGGAGCCCCCCATTTTGGTGTGTGGGCCCCCAGCCCGCGGAGGCTCGGTGCTGGGGGCTGGAGGGGCAGCGCTGGGGGCCGTCGGGGGCTCCGGGGGGGCAGGGCCGGG
>NW_012273341.1:0-2419 GCF_000151885.1 Dipodomys ordii
TCTCACAGACTTTCCTGCCCCAGCTGGCTTTGAACCACGATCCTCAGATCTCAGCCTCCTGAGTTGCTAGAATAACAGGTGTAAGCCACCAGCACCTGGCAAAAACAGAATATTCTATAATTGCACTCAAGAATACAGTGGCCCCTAGCCACACTTAAATATCTAAATGTATTTGCTAGAGCAAACAGAAAACTAATTCTTTTATCTAAATTAAATTTTAAACAGCCACATGTAGCAGCTACTGGCTACCACACTGGACAGTGCAGATCTAAGGTTTTTTATTTATTTTTATTTATTTTTGTTGGTTGTGGAGCTTGAACTCAAGGCCTATGTGCTGTCTCTGAGCGCTTTTGCTCAAGACTAGCATTCTATCACTTTGAGTCACAGCTCTACTTTCAGATTTCTGGTGGTTAATTGGAGATAAGAGTCTGATGGACTTTCCCTGCCTGGGTTGCTTTTGAACCTCAATCCTCAGATCTCAGCCTCTTGAGAAGCAAGTCTAAGGTGTTTTTGCTGTTGCCATTTTCATTTTTTCAGTGCTAGGGATCAAACCCAGGGCCTCATGCCTTTTTTGGGGGAAGGGGGGCTTGAACTCAGGGCCTGGGTGCTGTCTCTGAGCTCTTAAGCTCAAGCTGAATGCTCTACCACTTGAACCACAGTACCACTTCCAGTTTTCTGGTGGTTTATTGAAGGCAAGAGTGTCAGGGACTTTCCTGCCAGGGCTGGCTTTGAACCGTGATCCTCAGATCTCAGCCTCCTGAGTAGCTAGGATTATAGGTATGAGCCACCGGTGCCTGGCTAGGGCCTTATGCTTATAGGCAAACAATTTCTTACCATTGAGCTTATTCCCAATCCCCAGATCTAGGCCTTCTTCCTCCTCCTCTATAAAGAGACTGCGAGCCATTGCAGTTCATTGTTAATAGAGCTCTCCTGGGTGGGTTCCAGGTAAAACTATGACCCCACTTCTGAGCCCTGTCCCTGAGCTCTCCTAATTGTCACCAGCACCATTATCCATGCAGAAGCCAACCTGCCTTCTACTTATCCCTTTTCTTGGACTCCAAAGAGAGTCAGCCAAGCTTCTCTTCATTCTTACAGCTCCTGTCTTCTAGGCCATTGCCTCAAAGATCTTCCCACTATTCCCCAAGAAAGAAATCCTCCCACTCCTCCAGTAGAATCTCTGGACTTGGCCACAATAAACTTGGACTTCATCCCTGTCTATTCTAAAACTTTCAGTGTTACATCACTGCCCACAGGTCAAAGTCTAAACTGGCTCAACTGGCATGGGAGGCCCTTTGCATAATGGCTTTACTCTCTCATACTAGCCAGACAACGCAATCTAAAAAGACTGGTTTCCCACTCATGCCGCCTTCTTCATCCATGTAGAAATTGCTCCCTCTGCTCAAGCCCAGCCAAGTTCAACTCCTCCCTTCTCCTTTGTGAAGCCCAACTCAACCACACTAGTCCTTAACAAGCATTTTTCTGTTTGTGTGTGTGTGTGTGTGAGAAAATACCATACAGAGGGGTTACATCTACATGGACAAGATAATGAGTACATTTCTTATCAAGCATTGTTGCCTCCTCCTTTGTTTCCCCTTCCCATCCCTTCCCATCTCCTACCTCCCCCGTCCCCAACCCCCACTGTATATGATGTTGGTATAATTTGTGGAGGGGAAGGGAAAAAACAAATCATTTAAATTGGGATACAGGTGGACCCATTGCAACAATGAAATGTACAAGTCGTTATGTCGAAAAACGAACATTTTTCTGAATTCTGAGAACATTCTTGTCGATCTATCTTGTCTGGCACTTTAAAAGAGTCAAAGCGGGGCTGGGAAGGTGGCTCAGTAGTAGAGCCCTTGCCTTGCATGCCTGAGGCCCTGGGTTCCATTCCTCAGCACCACATAAGCAAAAGAGAAAAAAGCTGGAAGTAGCGCTGTGGCTCAAGTGGTAGAGCACTAGCCTTGAGCTGAAGAGCTGAGGGACAGCACCCAGACCCAGAGTTCAGGCCCCATGACTGGACCCAAAAAATAAAATAAAATAAAATAAAAAGAGTCAAAGGACTTGGGGAGAAAAGCCTTGGGGTTGTTTTTTGGTTTGGGCTTTTTTTTGTTGTTTTTTTGTTTTTGTTTTTTTTTTTGGTCTGTCAAGGCAGTGCTCTACCACTTGAGCCACAGTACCACTTCCAGTTTTCTGGTGGTTTACTAGAGATAAGAATCTCATGGAGGGCTGGGAAGGTGGCTCAGTGGTAGAGCGCTTGCCTTGCAGGCCTGAGGCCCTGGGTTCGATTCCTCAGCACCACATAAGCAAAAAGAAAAATACCGGAAGTGGCGCTGTGGCTCAAGTGGTAGAGCACTAGCCTTGAGCTGAAGAGCTGAGGGATAGCACCCAGGCCCAGAGTTCAGGCCCCACTACCGGACCA
>NW_012273342.1:0-3692 GCF_000151885.1 Dipodomys ordii
CTTCCTTCCTTCCTTCCTTCCTTCCTTCCTTCCTTCCTTCCTTCCTTCCTTCCATCTTTCCTTCCTTCCTTCCTCTCTTTCCCCCTCACTCCTTTCCTTCCTCTCTCCATCATAGGAGATATTTCAATGCAGTCATTACTTTAGAGAAAAAGCCAATACATAGGAAGATACTCAAAGGAAAATGAATGTACTTCCTGGTACACTTAAAAATCTAGAGAAGTCGGTTCCCTTCCCTCACAGCTTGTAGATGTGAACAGGGAGGTGTAAAGGGTCTATCTGCATCTGCCTTCCTCTTAAGGAACTTTGGTCTTTGCGTGCTGGCTAGGCCTCCATCACATCTCCGTGAATGTTCTAGAATACTGAACAGCCCATCTTGACATCTAAGCCATTGCTAGGCTTGCCACTTGATGAAGGCCATGTCCTCGCCTCTTTACTCCTCCGACTTGCTCGTTCATGCAAACAGAAATTCCTTGTGAGAGACTCCCTGCCATGCCTTATACGCGTGGATCGCAAGCACCTGGGATCTATCATGGCATCCGTGAAGTTGGGGGAACTCATCCAGTGAGAGCAGGGCCACTGGGACACACTTTCTTCTCAAGACTAAGACACCCTCCCCCCAAGCCCCTTCTTCCTATAGGTTCAGCCACGCACCTCCCATACCCACCTCCTTGAAGGAAGTAGAAAAAAACAACATCCATTTGGTAAACTTCCTTAGAACAAATCCACCAAGCCAAGTCCTGTAGGCTGTGATTATTTGTATCCCGAATGGCCAGGGACCTCTTTCGAATGCTAATGAGCACTCAGCTGCCTTCCCAGGGGCCCCATCCATCTGGCTGCCTATATCATTAACAGAAAAAATCCTTATCTTTCCAAAGAGGGTCCCTTTTAGTCAAACACTGCCTTTCGGTGGTGGAATGACAGAGTGTAGGCAAAGGAGGCTGTTAATCAGCTTCTGAGTCAAAAGGAGACAAATCACTTCACCAAGGTGAGAAGCTGTTAAGAAAACTGCAAATTAGAGTCCAGTCTTCTGCTCTTTCAAATTAAGGCTGAAGAAATGGAGAATCCAAGGGAATAAAACCTCTTGTCCCAGAGATGTTAAAAGGAGGTCTGGGGAAACTCTGGAGATGGATGTAGGGTGGAGAGAAAAGGACCACATAACAGTCCAGGCACTGGAAGATGCTCTTTGCCTCTGAAATCCATGAATGTTAAAGCTATCCTTTTGAATCTAGGTTTGTCACTAAGAAAAGCTGCTTCTGCTTCATTTGGTTGAAAGGCTTTGAGCGTTTCTATGTTGATAAGAAACAAAACCCAGCCTTCTTTGGGCCTTGATCAATGTTTGTTGGTGCCTGTTCTGAGGCTTGAACTCAGGGCCTGGGAGTTGTCCCTGAGCTCAAGGCTGGCGCTCTACCACTTTAACCACAGCTCCACTCCTGGCATTTTGTGGTTAATTGGAGATAATGGTCTCATGGACCAACTTTGGCTTTGAACCACAATCCTTGGATCTCAGCCTCCTGAGTAGCTAGGATTATAGGTATCTTTTAAAGTGTTAGGTTTTTAAAATGGGTTTTGTTATGACATTTCCACATAATCAAACGATAAGGATGCTTTTTTCTTTAAATGTGTAAATTTCTCATATCTCCCTTTTGGTTATCAGGAGATAAAATGTCACTTAAAATATAGAGATGTATCTTACACTCTGTTAATGAGGGACACAGTTTGGGCTGCCAAGTATTGGTACCCTGAAAAAATAAATTAAGATGAAACAAGCCACATTTATGCTTAATGATGAGTTGAACTGTTTCTTGGAAGCACCGGGCAGTTGGGGAACGCAAGCCTGGTGGCTTTGTTCTTGTTTTAATTTTTCTTCCTGCCCTAGTGGGAAGGCGCCTTGCCTCCTCTGGATATAATGTACATACAGCTGCTCTTTGAATGTGTTTGCTGAAGGAGAAAATAATTAGAAAACCAAATCTGCATGCAAGCAATTAAAAGTATGGGGGATTATTTTTTCCTGAAGTGGTGATTGTCTTTATAAAGTAAATATCATGGGATCAGACATGTGGATTAAAGCTCCTCTCCAGCATGCAGAATATTATCCACTCGGGTAATTAAAATTTGTTTTCAAAGAGTCTACAAATGTCAATGTTGACAGCCAGAAGGAAATGAAGAAGTCCACTTTCCAGGTGGTCTTTGTTTACCTAGGACTGACTTTAGTAACCTGATAATTAAGCCAGGAGAATCCAAGGCCTGGCTGTCCTCCTGCTGGTCTCCTGCTGTGCTGGACACCTGCACCTCCCCCCCATCCACACCTGCGCCTCTTCCTCAAGACCCAGCTCTGATTGAACTCCACAGCCACACGTGGTTCACACAGCAGTGTCGGCTGCAGGCTTCCCCTTGGGCACTTGTCCCCGTGACCTTTCTGCCATGCATTTTGTCCTTTGATCTCACCTTTGTTGGCATTCAAAAAAGCATTTCTAAAGGTTGATTTAGCAAGTCCACCTTTGGATCAGGACACCATTTCTATCTTTTTAGATTTATTAACCCTGTCGATTCTCTCCTTCCCTGCTGAAACTTCTTTATATATTGGTGAGAGTTGGTTTTTTCTTTTTGCAACTGAGGAGACTGTTCTCTTGGAGCTTTTTTGGTAACAGCTCATCTGGCTTCCTCTGTTGAGGTGGATTCTTGTGGACAAGTTCTACTCATGCTAATCCCTGCTTTCCATTCAAAACTCATGCAGATTGGCTCCACCGGATTTTAATCACTTTGGGTTCCAACTATCTCTAACCAGGTCGTATTGAGTAGAAATTCTTTCCAGAGTCTGGGAAACCACTGATTTACGTTCTCCAATTTCCAGGCTTCATTCATTCTGCCGCATTGTGGGTGAGATTTCACGCACATTCCAAGGGGCTCTGGTTTCTACCAGCAAATCTCCCCTTCCAGAGTCCCAACTCCTTCCTGTTTCCCTGCTAGCTTCTTTTGTGTCCTCAAAGCCGTGGTGGGCTGTGATGCTTGGCCTCCTACTTCTCTCTCATTGTGATTTGGCAATACCATATATATATATATATATATATATATATATATATATATATGCCAGTATCGTATCTTTGGGTCCTTTAAAGCCACTACGGCCAATTGACCACTCACCTCCTCCACCCTTTTCTATACTTCTGTGCATCACAGACTCATACCTGTCCAACAGCTCAAGCACGCTCCTGGGCATCCAAAGTACTTTCTGGCCTTTCTCCACAGCTCCTGGCTGGACCCCTCATCCATCATGGCATCACCACAGTTGTTTCTTAGCCTCCTTTCCCCATGACTTCTCCCAGTCCCCGTTACACTCAATGAGGTCCATCCCATCATTTGCAGCTGCCAGCCCCGGCAGGAAACCACAGCTTCAGCAGTACGCACTTGCAAATTCAACACACCTCCCTGTGGCACCCACGTAAAGGGATGATTGTTTTCCTCCCACCACATGACACAGACACTAAGTGCAAGTCCCCACACTCCAGTCAGTTCTCCGGTCCTGCAGATGACAAGTGTCTTTTTCAGTTCTCTTGGAACACTGCTTTCCCAGGGTTAGAGTCAGCTCCCATGGCTAAGCACAACCCCACCACAGAGCCCCGTCCTACACGCCAGCCACAGAGCCCCGTCCTACACGCCAGCCACAGAGCCCCGTCCTACACGCCAGCCACAGA
>NW_012273343.1:0-1752 GCF_000151885.1 Dipodomys ordii
TGGCTCAAGTGGTAGAGTGCTAGCCTTGAGCTGAAGAGCTGAGGGACAGCGCCCAGGCCCAGAGTTCAGGCCCCACAACTGGACCAAAAAAAAAAAGAAAAATGGCAAAGATTTCTAGGCAGAGTCCACTGCCTCCAAAATCTGGCATCAAAGAAGTTGGGCATATACAAGTTTCCAGATGGGTTGTGGTATAGTCCAGACCCCAGCCATCATGAGAATATGGCAACACAGGTGGCTAGCATCACCAACTTTGGGGCACTTATGTTTGGTTTGCTTAACTAAGCAAGTCTTTGAGGTTCATGCATATTGTGATATACACCAGAATTTCCTTCCTTTTAAAGACTAAATAATCAGCCAGCCAGCAGTGGCTCACACCTGTAATTCTAGATACTCAGGAAGCTGAGATCTGAGGATCACCATTCAAAGTAAGGCCAGGTAGGTAAGTCCATGAGACTCTTATCTCCAGTTAACTACCAAAAAGTTGGAAGTGGAACTGTGGCTCAAGCAGTACAGTGATAACTTTGAACAAGAAAGCTCAAGGAGCTTCTGGAAGAAGATGGCAGAGGAGTAGCTGGGAGCTAACTGAGCTCTCATGAAGAAACCAGTTTCAGTGTTCCATTGAAAAATCCAAGATAAGTATTCTTATCATATATAAGAAACTATCAGAAGGCCTAATTCAGGTTGTAGAGGAGGGCCTACAGACAGAAGCTAAAGGCCTAGGAAATTTATTTACCAGAATCCTAGCAGAGAACTTCCCAAACATGCAAAAAGAGGCCCATTCAGATACAAGAAGCCTTTAGAACCCATGGCAACAGCCAATTGATTTCCCCTAAAAGACTCTGAAGTTGGGTTAAGGTCAGAGAGGCTGGAATATCCAGCAAAGGCTTAAGGGCCTGGCCTGAGTCAAGGTAAGGTGAGTCCCAAGCACCTTAAAAGGAGCTACCTTTTGAATTTTATTGAGGGCTATAGTAAAACCCCCTTTTTTAATATGACGAGAACCTGGGCCAGAAGGCCCTCCAGGCGGCCCCGGTCTTGGTGCCCCAGAATTATATCATTCATGTAGGCATAGGCAAGGGAGGTATCTGAACCCAGTACAGGCCCTAAAAGTGTGGCCAAGTATTGTTGGCAAAAGGCCGGGCTATTGGCCATTCCCTGTGACAGCACCGTCCAATCAGGCTGGGAAAAATTAAGAGAAGGGATGGAGAAAGCAAACTTCTCAAAGTCATTTGGATGCAGGGGGATAGAAAAAAAAAACAATCTTTAATATCAATCACAACCAAGGTATATTCTGAAGGTATAGCAGGAGTCCAGGGCATGCTTCTTAGGGGCGTTCCTACTAGCTCCATCCTTTCATTTACCTTACATAGATTTTGGAGCATACACCAAGCGCCGTAGGCTTTTTGAATAGCAAATACGGGTGCTTTCCAAGGACTCATAGAAGGGCGTGTGTGCCCAAGGTTTATCTGTTTCTCCACCAAAAGGTGGAGGGCTACAAGTTTAGGTTTGGTCAATGGCCACTGCTCCACACAAATAGGGCTTCCTGGTTTCCATCTAATGGGAGGTACTCGGGGGGCAGTGGCCTTTAGGATTGAGGGGCACCTGAACAGGTCCCCTATGTTCTTCTCTGTAATTATGAAAGTTAAAAATCCTTTTTGGGGGCTGGGAAGTTGGCTCAGTGGTAGAGCGCTTGCCTTGCATGCCTGAGGCCCTGGATTTGATTCCTCAGTATCACATAAACAAAAAGAAAAAAGC
>NW_012273344.1:0-1432 GCF_000151885.1 Dipodomys ordii
AAAGTGGCTCAGTGGTAGAGTGCTTGCCTTGCATGCATGAGGCCCTGGGTTCGATTCCTCAGCACCACATAAGAAAAAAGAAAAAAGCCAGAAGTGGCGCTGTGGCTCAAGCAGTAGATTGTTCGCCTTGAGCTGAAGAGCTGAGGGGCAGCGCCCAGGCCCAGAGTTCAGGCCCCACGACCAACCCCCACCCCCACCCCAAAAAAAGAATTTTTTTTTCAGTCGTGGGGCTTGAACTCTGGGCCTGTGTGCTGTCCCTGAGCAATTCAGCTCAAGGTGAGCACTCTATCACTTGAGCCACAGCACCACTTCCAGTTTCCTCAAGGTTAATTGGAGATAAGAATCTCACGGACTTTCCTGCCTGGGCAGGCTTTGAACCGTGATCCTCAGATCTCAGCCTCCAAAGTAGCTAGGATTACCGGCGTGAGCCACTGGCACCCGGCTCAAGAATAAATTTTCAAAACAAAACGTAACTGCTTCTTCTTTTTTTTTTTTTGGTAACTGCTTTTAAGTGAAGTAAGCCAGAACCAAAGAAACATAGGTCACATGGTTTCCCTCATTGGCAATAAATAGTATACATCTAGGGTAATTTAACAGATGAAGAGACTAGCTCAATAACTATGTACGGCTGACCATATAAGATGATGCTAAGTGAAATGAACTCCAAGCATAGACACACAAGGTTTTACTTTGTTGTTGTTTTTCATATACTATGTGTTTTCTTGCTTCTTCCCCCTATGATATATCCCCTGTTGTCACGATATTTGATTTTGGTACTCTGGTACTGTATATACATTTATCCTAATTTGGGAAGGGGAACAACAGAATGGAGAGACAAAAGACAAGGGGGGAACTAATGCAACAGCCATATTCACAAGACAGTATGTTGGAAATAATCCGTACAACTGGGGGGAGGAGATTGTGGGGAGGAAAAGTGGGAGAAAAATGAGGGAAGGGGTAATAAGTTTGATAAGAAATTTACTTATTACCTTATTTATGTAACTGTAACTCCTCTGTATGTCACCTTGACAATAATTTTTTCAAAAAAATAATAAGTTTTCAAAACAAAACATAACTGCTTCTTATAGGCACTTTCTATACATTCCCTGAGGTTTCTGTCTCTACATCACTGTCCTAGGAAGTGGTGATTTTCAGTAGATTGTTTTTTTATTAGCCACACTGGGGTCATTTATCATTTTTAAAAGGATTGATTCATCTCCAAAAGAAACCTACAGGGCTGGCTCAGTGGTATAGTACTTGCCTTGCATGCATGAGGCCCTGGGTTCAATTCCTCAGCACCACATAAGCAGAAAAAGCCAGAAGTGGTGCTGTGGCTCAAGTGGTAGAACACTAGCCTTGAACTGAAGAGCTCAGGGACAATGCCTAGGCCCAGAGTTCAAGCCCTACTACCAACAAAAAAAGAAAGAAGGAA
>NW_012273345.1:0-2973 GCF_000151885.1 Dipodomys ordii
GAGGAGGCTGCAATGCTTGGTAAGAAATGTATGCATTATCCTGCCCATGTAATTGTAACCCCTCTGTACAGTATGTTCACAAATAAAATAAAATAAAATTTTAAAAAAGTAAACTCTAAAAAGAATCTTAAACCTTAAGTGCATAAAATATGCACACAAAAATTCAGTGATTCCAATTGGTTTCATAATTTGTAAACATAAACCTTAGTTCTTATATTCTTTTTTCTTATCTCTGGCCCCTCTAAAAATCTACTTCCTAAATAAGTGATCTCACAGAAATAAAAATAACAGAGAGAGCTGTTAAGCTTCCTTCAGATGGGGGCTGTTTTAGTATAGGAAATCTTAATTCTGAAAGAAAATAATAAAAGCAATACTTATGTGTGTATCAAAAGATGTTATGTGATTTGGAATCATGAAAAGTTTTGTTATTTCTCACTTACATGATGTTTAGATGTATTGAGGAATCTGAAGAAAGTTAAACGACGTCAGCCCTGACATGGCTCTGAGACTCCCCCATAGAGTTGAGTACGTATCTGTGTTGAACTGTGGTGACATGGCATTTCTATTAGTTTCTTTCATCTTCAGTATAAGCTTATTTTCCTCTCTTAAGCTGGTATGCCAAAGGACTCTTGGACAATTGAACCTAACAGAGCCTGGTGACTTTGGGCCATTTTCTACATGTCACTCTTTTCTCAACTGTAAAACTACACTCTGAAATCTAAACTAGAAAAGGATGGTCCATTAGGATTTGAATGGTTCTACTTCAAGGGCATGCTTCTATGATTAACAAGGAAAGAGGAGAAGGAAGAGATGTTGCATAGATCAGTATGATGAATGGTTGTAAATGCCTTCTATTTTGTAATTTTTCCTTCCTTCCTTCCTTCCTTCCTTCCTTCCTTCCTTCCTTCCTTCCTTCCTTCCTTCCTTCCTTCCTCCCTCCCTTCCTCCTTTCCTTCCTTGCATTTTTTTTAATTGTAAAAATACCGTACAGAGGGGTTACAATTACAGGGGCAAAATAATGAGTACAATTCTTACAAGCATTGTTGCCTCCTCCTTTGTTTCCCCTTCCCATCCCGACCCCCTGCCCCCCCAAGATGTAAAGTTCATTTTTCGACATAATGACTTGTACATCTCATTGTTGCAATGGGTCCACCTGTAGCCCTAGTTAAATGATTTGTTTATTCCCTTCCCCTCCACAACTTATACCAACATCAAATACAGTGAAAGCAGTGGGGGAGGGACATACAAAGCAACAAAGAAATAAAAAATATGGAACGCTTCACGAATTTGCATGTCATCCTTGCACAGGGGCCATGCTAATCTCTCGTTCCAATTTTAGTATATGTGCTGTCGAAGCGAACACCTTCCTTTCTTTCTTCCTTCCTTTTTTCCTTCCTTCCTTCCTTTCCTTTCCTTCCTTTCTTTCTTTCTTTCTTTTCTTTCTTTCTTTCTTTCTTTCTTTCTTTCTTTCTTTCTTTCTTTCATCTTTTTGTCTGTCTGTCTGTCTGTCTTGGGGCTTGAACTCAGGGCCTAGGCACTGTCCCTGAGTTTCTTTTGCTCAAGGCTAGCCATTCTACCACTTGAGCCAGAGCACTACTTTGGCTTTTTCTGTTTTTGTGGTACTGAGGAATTGAACCCAGGGCTTCATACATGCTAGGCAAGCACTCTAGCACTAAGCCATATTCCCAGCCCCAACTTTGAAATATTTCTATAAAAGAATACTAGAAGCCTAACTTTTAGTAACTCAAAAAAAAAAAAAATGTTGCAATTGGCATCCCTGAAGATAAGCTCTTTCCTTTTCTTTTTTTTTTTTTGTTGGTTGTGGGGCCTGAATTCTTGGCTTGGGCGCTGTCCCTCAGCTCTTCAGCTCAAGGCTAGCACTCTACCACTTGAGCCACAGCGCCACTTCTGGCTTTTTCTACTTATGTGGTGCTGAGGAATCGAACCCAGGGCCTCACACATGCAAGGCAAGCACTCTACCACTGAGCCACATTCCCAGCCCCAAGATAAGCTCTTTTCAAAGACTACTTCCCTCCAGGTGCTGGTGGCTCATGCCTGTAATCTTAGTTACTCAGGAGTCTGAGAAAGCCAGCCTGGGCAGGAAAGTCCATGAGACACTTATCTCCAATAAACCACCAGAAAACTGGAAGTGGTGCTGTGGCTCAAGTGGTAGAGCACTCACCTTGAGCTGAAGAGCTGAGGGACAGCGCCAAGGACCAGAGTTCATGCCTCATGACTGACCAAAAAACAAAACCAAAAAATTAAAAAAAAACTACTTCCCTTTCTCTAAAGCAGAAGGAAGTCTTCCCATTGTTCTTATGTGTAATTGATTATGATACACATTAAATGTAGCTTTTTCAAATTTATCTGACTAATATATGCCTCTGGAGTTCTGAATTTTTCCTTAAAGTGTAAGTAAGTACTTCACAAAAGACATCCTAGCAAAGAGACATGTAAAGACACACATGTGCTAACAGGACAGTTTCTATTTTCTTATGTCAATACTTTTCTTCTTGGTTATATCTCCATTGCTATTTCAATGAGTTAAAAAATTATAAAGACATCCTCCTTCCCTCCCAGCTCCCTCCCCCTACCCAAGAACAATGCCATACTTGAAAGTGGAAAAGAGCCTGCCAGAGCAACTGGCCAGAAACACTTGCCTGAGAAGCAGTGCCATTTTTTAAAAGCGCAAAGGAACCTGACTTTACCTTGCACCACTACCCTCTGGTGGGGAAAACAAAAGGCCCAGGGAAGGCAGCCCTGCCCAAAGGGAGGTGACTCCCTTTCTCCACCCCTAGAGTCAGCAGTGAGCAAGGACAAGCTCAGTATTCCAGACATATTGCAACTCAGCCCAAGGCTAGCCAGTAACCTTGGAATTAATAAACTGAAAATCTCTAAAATCTCACTAGAAAAAAAAATGGACAGGTTAAAACGAGCTTTACAACGTCGGTGCAGCGGGGGGGGGGGGGGGGG
>NW_012273346.1:0-1000 GCF_000151885.1 Dipodomys ordii
CCCCTGCCAGAGCTCACCGTCCCCTCCCCCACCCCGCAGTGTCATGCGGTTCCTGGTGTCCAAGCGCAAGTTCAAGGAGAGCCTCCGGCCGTACGACGTGATGGACGTCATCGAGCAGTACTCGGCGGGACACCTGGACATGCTGTCCCGCATCAAGAGCCTGCAGTCCAGGCAAGGGCCCCGCTGTCCAGGCTGGCAAGGGCTGGGCCCTGGGGCCAAAGCCAGGCATGGAGTAGGAGACATGTAGGGCTGGTGTGGGATGTGTCAGGGCAGGGCCAGTGCCCAGCACTGGCGGCCTTCGCCCCCACGTCCGCTTCTTGTTGCTTTCTGCGAGTCTTCACGCAGTGTGTCTGTTCCGAGTGTTTCTTTTGTCTTTCCCTTCTCCCCTGACTCACCGTACCGTGCTGTGTAGCTGTGTGGTGCACATGCTCACTGCATGGATGTGTACACGTGCGTGCAGATGTACACAGGGAGCCCGCACACATGTGTGTATGTGTGCATGTGTGTCTGTGCATGTGTGTGGCACATGTGTGTGCTATGTGTGTGGGGGTCGTGCACACATGTCCATGCACACGGTGTAGGCGTGTTGGTGATGGGTTGTGCTTCCTGGGCAGCAGCGAGTCAGGTGTGTGTGGCTTGTAGCGGGCACCTGCTGGCTCCTCTGGGTGTGAGAACTCGAGACCTTACTCTGCCCAGGAGTCACACGAGCTGCGGTTTGTGGGCACGGCGAGGGCCCCTGTGCCCCACACTAGGAGCCGGTAGCCCGGTAGCCTTCAGGGCTCCACCCTAAGCCATACACTACACACAACAAGCACACACGGAGCACAGCAAGGAGCCCTGGGTCTGCCAGGCCCTTCTGAGGTGCGTCAGACCCCGCCATCAGACCCCCGCCATCAGAACCCCGCCATCAGACCCCCACCATCAGACCCCCGCCATCAGACCCCCGCCAACAGACGCCCACCATCAGACCCCCGCCATCAGACCCCCGCCAACAGACCCC
>NW_012273347.1:0-2656 GCF_000151885.1 Dipodomys ordii
GGGAAGGTGGCTCAGTGGTAGAGCACTTGCCTTGCATGCATGAGGCCCTGGGTTCAATTCCTCAGCACCACATAAGCAGAAAAAGCTGGAAGTGGTGCTGTGGTTCAAGTCGTAGAGCACTAGCCTTGAGCTGAAGAGCTGAGGGACAGTGCCCAGGCCCAGAGTTCAGGCACCATGACTGGCAAAAAAAAAACAAAAACTCTGAGGCATGAACCAAATGTATCTTACATTAGAAGACATAAGCATTTTGAGATCAAAAGGAATGTTGTAGTGTGGGTATGAGGTTTCCCTCAAAAAAGCTTATGTGTTGAAGGCTTGGTCCCCAGATGGGTGGCTCCATTGAAAGGAACTGGATCATAAGGATGCCTTCTTCATCAGTTGCCTACTTGAATAATTTCAATGCTAAAGTTCATTACCTAGTTGAAGGACCTGTGTCATTGAGGACATAACTTTGAAGGTGATAGCTTATCTCCAGACCCTTGTGGCAATCTCTCTCTCTCTCTCTCTTTCTCTCTCTCTCTGTTTCTTGACTGCTTTCTTCTGACTTGATGCTTTTGAAGGCCTAAGAGCATCCCACTGTGAATGGAACTTCTGAAACCATGAGCAATGATCACATTTTTTTCCTCAATTAAAAATTTTCATCTCAGATGTTCTGTCATAGTGGTGAAAAGCTGGCTAACACAGCTAGTTTGGTGCATTTAAAACACAGCCTAAATATCCAGGTGCTGGTAGCTCATGGCTGCAATCCTAACTACTAAAGGAGGCTGAGATTTTAGGATTGCAGCTCAAGGCCAGCCCAGGCAGGAAAAGCCATAAGACACATCACCAATAAAACTATTCAGAAAAAGCCAGAAGTGATGCTGTGGCTCAAATGGTAGAGTGCTAGCCTTGAGCAAAAGAAACTCAGGGACAGCACCCAGGCCTTGAGTTCAAGCCCAGGACTGGCAAAAAACAAAACATAGTCTAACAATCTTTGATGCTTCTCTTCTCTTCAAAAGGCCAAGCTAATTTCCTTCCCTTTGGATATGGTCAAGCTTAGTTACTCAAACCAGCAGCTTTCTCTCTAAGCCTTGATTTTGCTGTATGTCACAAATTTTAAAAAATTTGTTGTCATTTAGTTCAAAATATAAATTTTTCTGAGGATTTTTTTCTTTACACAAGTATCACATACCAGTGTATAGATTAGGCTGAGTATGTTGGCTTCCAGCTACTTGGGAGGCAGAGATGGAGAGGATTGGGGTTTGAGGACAACAGGGAAAGAAGTTAGTAAAGCCCCCATCTCAATAAGTTGTGCTACATACCTGTAGTCCAAGCTATATGGGAGGCTGTAGCAAGTGAATTGTGATCTGAGGCTGGTCCAGGGGGGAAAAATGACTCTACTTGAAAGATAACTAAATTTAAAAGGTCTGGGGTCTTGGTCCAAGTTGTAGAGTGCCTAACAAGTAATAAATACTGAGTTGAAACCCTAGTGCTATCATAGAAGGAAGAGGAGGAAAAGGAAGAAGAAGAGGAGGAGGAGAAGGAAGAAAGAAGGGACAGGGAAGGAGGAAGAAGGGCTTTAATCTCCAAGTATTGTTGGCTTTTCAACCTATCCTTCTGATACTGGTTTCTAGTTTAATTCTTTAAAACATTTAAAGGTACAGTTGATGGTCAGAATGAGTTCTGTCAAAATGAGCATTCCAGGTGAGTTTGAGAAGAATACTTGCTGTGCTGATATTCAATGGAGTATTCTGTCCCCACACAATAGTTTGCAAAGCAAAGACCTTGTCTACCTCAGATTACCTCAGATTTCTCCTAGAAAGTCTTTACTCCTAGCACTCAGGATTCTCACCGGAATAATATATATTGTTTTGAATACAAAACATCTTAAATTAGATCTTCAAACTTCCACAGTGGCCATCCCTAGCCTTGTGACAGTAAACACTGAGCTATTACTGAGGCAGGTTAGCTATTGGGAGAGAATGCTGAAACCAACTCTTCCCCTTCACCCCATTGCATCCTGAGAATTAAGCACTATAGAGGTGATCTTTTTTGAATTACCGGTGTGTCATGAGTTGTTTAGCTCCAGGAAAGTTTTGTTCCAGAGAATACTTGCCCTTGGTTGCCCTTGATAGTTCACTGTAGATAGCTTGCTTCAGTAGTATATTTTGCTACTTCCCATACCAGGTGACATTTACCTGGGTGGAGGGTTTGCCTTTATAAGCTTTGTAATAACTGCATGCAGGGCTGCAGGTTCTTTGGGAGGCTAGTCCCCTTGCAGTCGCCAGCTTTCTAACAAAGACTCTGGATTAGAGCTCTTAAAATGTGGCTTCTCTGTATCTGGCTGATTAAGTTCTGGTATAACATTACCTCTCCCTAGTACTTCCTCGAGTTCCTCCCTTGGGAGTAATTGCTATCAGGAAAAAAAAATATCTTTTCTATCAAAGTGTGTTGCTTAAAAGTTCCTGCTTTAATTATTTACCATAGCTAAGATATGGAACCAACCCAGATGCCCCCCAGTAGATGAATGGATCAAGAAAATGTAGTATATATATACAATGGAATTCTATGCCTACATCAGAAAAAAATGACATTGCCCCATTTGTTAGGAAATGGAAAGACTTGGAAAAAATTATATTAAGTGAAGTAAGCCAGGCCCAAAGAAACATAGGTCCCA
>NW_012273348.1:0-2170 GCF_000151885.1 Dipodomys ordii
CTGAGGAATCGAACCCAGGGCCTCAGGCATGCAAGGCAAGCACTCTACCACTGAGCCACCTTCCCATCCCGAGAATTGTTTTAAAGAGTATATTTAATAATATATAATTTAAAGTATCACATATAAATGTACAGAAGGACTAAAATATATTGATGTGGGTCTGACATAACATTCTCTTTATGATGATGATTCATATAATATAAAATTTATATCATATGAAATCATACACTTGTAGGGTAAACAATTCAGAGGAGTTTATATATTGGCAAGGTTGTCATTGCTACTATATAATTCCTAAACATTTTTTATCATCCCAAAAAGCAGTTTCAAAATTCATTAGTAGTCACCCTTCATCTCCCTCCTTTCCCAGGCTTGGTAAGTAATAATCTACTCTTTCTATGTTTTAGTTGCTTATTATAGATATTTTAGTATATGGAACCATATGATATATGGTCTTTTGTATCTGGCTTCTTTCACTAATAGTGTAATGCTTCCAAACTATTCTATCACTATTTTAATCATTTCCCTAACTGCATAATACCCCATTGTACAGAGTAGCACATTTTGTTTAGCTTTTCATCAGCTGATGAATACTTGGAATATTTTGACCCTTTGACTATTGTGAATAAGGCTGCCATGCACATCCACCTAGGATTTTGTATGACTATACATTTTCATTTATCCTGGGTATATGCTTAAAAACAAAATTGTCATAGAGTAGTATTTTTTTTTTTTTTTGGTGGTGCTAGGGTTTAAACTCAGGGCTTTATGCTTGCTAGGCAGGAGATGTACCACTTGAACCATGCCCTTTGCTGCTTTAGTTATTTTTCTAGATAAGGTCTTGATTTTGGCCTTAAACCCTGATCCTTCTGAGTAACTGGGATTACAGACATGGGCTACCATTCTTGACCAGACTAACTTCTGAGGAAATGCTAAACTGTTTTCCAAAGCTAACACTTGCTGATTTCTGTTTTTGTTTTTGTTAATTTAATTATTTTATAAAACCCCACATTACGATGTATGAAGGGACATCTTACATCTTGGTTTTTCTTTTTCTTTTTGTTGGTCATAGGACTTGAACTCAGGGCCTGTACACAGTCCCTGAGCTTTTTTGCGCAAGCCTAGCATTCTATCACTTCGGGCCACAGCTCCACTTCTGCTTTTCTGGTGGTTAATTGAAGATAAAAGTCACATGGACTTTTTCCTGCCCTCACTGCTTCAAACTGTGATTTTCAGATCTCAGCCTTCTGAGTAGCTAAGATTACAGCATTGAGCCACTAGCATCCAGCTTTTTTGTTTTTTTAAAACTTAATTAATTTATTCATTTTATAGAAACCCACCTTACTACATATGCAAGGGCATCTTTTTGTGATTTTGCTATTCTTTTTTCTTATGGGTAATGATGTTAAGCAACTTTTCATTCACTAATTGGCTATTTTTATGTCTTCTTTGAAAATAGTTAAATTATTCAAGCCCTTTGTCAATTTTAAAACTAGATTATTCTTTTTTATAGCTAGACTATTTTATATAGTTGTAGATACAAAATTTACTAGATAAGACAATTTGCAATATTTTCTCTTTTTTCTCATTCTCATGACTATCTTTTGAAGTACATGTTTTAAATTTTAATAAAATCCAATTTATCTATTTTTTCTTGTATCCTTGATGTCATATCTAAGAAACCATTTTAGACTTAAATTTATGAAGAGGATTTGCTGCTACTTTTCTTCTAAAAGTTTTATAGTTTTAGTTATTACAGTTAAGTTAGGTCTTTGGTTCAGTTTGAGATTTTTTAAAAAATATGGAAATCTTCACAAGTTTTTGAAGGGCCCTTTTCTATATTTTTCCAATTTTCGATTATGTGTGAAGAGAGCACTTGAGTTGATTTTTGTATGTTAGTATAACATGGAGACCTAACTTCATTATTTTAAATGCAGGTATCTAGTTGTCCTAGGAACATTTGTTATAAGGAGAATCCCCTCCAAGCTATTGGGTGTTTTGGGCATCTTGTCAAAAATCAATTGATCTGCTGGGTGATGGTGGCTCACACCTGTATCCTAGCTACTGGGGATCTGAGATCTGAGGATCTCGATTAAAAGCCAGCCTAGCTAAGAAAATCTGTGAGACCCTTATCTTCAGTTACCCATCAAAAAGCAGGATGTCAAGGTAT
>NW_012273349.1:0-1562 GCF_000151885.1 Dipodomys ordii
CTCATGGACTTTTCTGCCCAGGCTGGCTTTGACCTGCGATTATCAGATCTGTCTCCTGAGTAGGTAGGATTACAGGCATGAACCACCAGCAGGTGGCTTATTTTATAGGAGAAAAAGAATGTCCATTTTTAGGTCTAGTTTAGAAATTGTTTTTTTTTTTTATAATTTTTTCTTAGCTTCCTGCCAGATTCAGTTGGAAACTTCAGTAGAGCCAATTTCTTTTAGATTTGTGTTCATAGTACATTAAGTTTTTTGTTTTTGTTGGACCTGGGGCCTGAACTCTTGGCCTGGGCATTGTCTCTGAGCTCTTCAGCTCAAGGCTAATGCCCTACCACTTGAGCCACAGCGCCACTCTGGCTTTTTTCTGCTTATGTGGTGCTGAGGAATCGAACCCAGGGCCTGATGCATGCAAGGCAAGCACGCTACCACTGTGCCCCTTCCCAGCCCCTACATTAAGTTTTTGAGAAACAAGAGTTTAGATCAGGAGTCACAGAATTTTCAGTATGTTGAAAGTCTGTTACTTTAAATATTAGGCTATATTTTTATGATACAGTTTTAAGTATTGTGAACAGCCTAATTGTATTTTGATGGAATTTTATTTTAGAGGCGATGGAGGTACAGTCATTCCTTCAGACTTCTATCTGACTTTTGGGAGCAGCACACTGGCTCCCCCTCAAGGATTTCTTTGCTTGGTTCTGTGAGGATGAGGAGACTCCCTGGGAAAAGTATCAGAGATTCTTTTTCAAATAGTTCTATTTATTCCTTCCAACAGTCTTTTAAAAATAGGATATGAAAATGATAAAGGTTCTTTTTTCCTCCTTTTCCCTCATTCCACAAACGTCAGTCTTTTGAAATAGCAGCTTGTTTACCTCTATGCTGGCTGATCTGAACCTCCTTTGGCTGGGCTGTGTCATATGACTTAATGACGTAGGGTTAGATGGGTGTGGCAAAAAGAGGCACAAAATGTTTCAAGGACTAACTGGCAAGTCTCCTGACCTAAATTGTCTGTTGGTCGCTTATGTCACTTGAGAAATATTGACTTTTTGCCTGTTTGTAGAGTCACACTGTTTGGGAGCTCTGTTAAAGTTGCTGTGTATAGTCCTAATATTTACTTTTCTTGTTTTACTTCCTTGTGTGTGTGTGTGTGTTTCGTGTGTGACTGTCTACGACAGTCCTAGGGCTTGAACTCAGGGCCTGGGCACTGTCCCTGAGCTTTTTGCTACCATACTACCACTTGAGCCATAGCTCTACTTTAGGCTTTTTCAGGTGGTTACTTGGAGATAAAAGAAGTCTCATAGATTTTCCTGCCTGGGATGGCTCTGAACCTCATTCCTCAGATCTCAGCTTCCTGAGTAACTAGGATTATAGGTATGAACCACTGGCACCTGGTTTATTCCTTGTTTTTAGAGAGATTTCCACTATAAGTATACATTATCTTCAGCTGGATTGTCTTGTGCATAAAGGTTCTTTTGTCCAGAATTTGCAGCTTGCTTGCTTTCCTTCTTCCTTCCTTCCTTCCTTCCTTCCTTCCTTCCTTCCTTCCTTCCTTCCTTCCTTCCTTC
>NW_012273351.1:0-2232 GCF_000151885.1 Dipodomys ordii
AGGAGGAGGCAACAATGCTTGATAAGAAATGTACTCATTACCTTGCTCATGTAATTGTAACCCCTCTGTATGGTATTTTCACAATAAAAAAAAGAAAGAAAGAAACACACGGTAGGAGGAGGTAGGTGTTGTGAAATATGACTGTAGTTCCACCTACTTGGGAGGCTGAGATAAGAGTCTAACCTGAGCCAACAAGTTTGAGATCAGACTGGGTAATATGTTACTCCTTTCAAACAGAAAAGTTATTAGGAAATTTAAGTTTAAAAATTGGCAATGAATATACTTTTTGAAGGGGAATGGCTAAAGGGATGACAATCAAAGGGTTATTTTCCTTATAGATAATGTTTAATGAGTTTATATATCAAGCCTTAGTTCTGCAATTGAGAAATAAAACATAGTACAAAGATATGCCTAGAACGAGTGTCCATGAGGTGTATGCAGTTTGGAATATATTATTGCAAAAGATGAAGGGAATGAATATCAATGTTTACGAGGTCTATCAAAAGGAACTTAATAAAGTGATATAAAAGATCAATTGATATTAAAATAACTACTGGGTGGAAAGTTGTTCATGAACAGTTTTACAAAACAAAAACTTTATAAAACACAAATTTAGGCAGGGTGGGGGAGTGTAGATGTGGAAGTGGGAGGGAAGGGATAGTAGGGGAAAAACAAAGGAGGAGGCAACAATGCTTGTTAAGAAATGTACTCATTACCTTGCTCATGTAATTGTAACCCCTCTGTACAATATTTTCACAATAAAAAACTTATTAAACAATTAAGAAGTCACTTCTCTCCATTACTCAAATATGTATTAATTAGTTCTTTTCAAAACCATGATGTAAAGAGATAAAATTTATACTTATACTTAAATGTAACGTAAGATAAATTACATTGATAGTATTGGTCTCTGTCATAAAATTATGTTAGTGAGTTTTTGAGCATAAGGTATAAATGAAGATTTTTTTGCAATCTTTATGTTATTTTTGTATGTTTTTTAATGTAAAAATGCTGTACAGAGGGGTTACAGTTACATGAGCAAGGTAATGAGTACATTTTCTATTGAGCATTGTTGCCTCCTCCTTTTTTTCCCCCCCACTACCATCCCTTCCCTTCCACCTCCACAACTACCCCCTTCCTCCACCGCGGCCGAAGTTGTAAAGTTTGTCTTCAACATAGTGTTTTTTACATCTCATTGTTACAATGGGTCAAACTATATCCTTATTTAAGCATTTTTTCCCATTATATGCATATAGAAAAATACTACTTTATCTGAATATTTACTGCAATTTCTTCCTTTTTATTTTTTAAATATATATTTTTATTGTACTGTACAGAGGGGTTGCAGTTACATGAGTAAGGTAATGAGTACATTTCCTGTCCAGCATTGTTACCCCTCTTTTGTTTTTCCCCCTATCATCCTTTCCCTCCCTACTGCCCCAACTCCTCCCCTCCAATGTTTTCAACATAGTGTCTTGTACATCTCATTATTACATGCAATTCATTTTTATTATCAATTATAACCAACATGTAAAGTTGAATGGCCCTATTAGTTGTAAATGAAATGAAGAATTCAACATATTCTTCACTCTTATAGTCTCATTCTTATAATATTCTTTTAATTTATAATACTGATTACATCTTTATTTATGAAAAAGATAAGAGATCTTCATAGTACACCTGTTACAAGGATAGATTTTGCTTAAAATGTAAAGTAGTATTGAGTATCTTACATTTACCCATTGAATATCTTACACTTAACTTTATTATATTTAATTACAAATTATAAAAATTAAAACTTCTACATATCTTCTTTTTTTAAAAAAATTATTTGGTCGGTCGTGGGGCATGAACTCTGGGATTGGGCTCTGTACCTGCGCTCTTCCGCTCAAGGCAAGCTCTCTATTGCTTGAGCCACAGCACCACTTCCGGTTTTTGAGTGGTTTATTGGAGATAAGAGTCTTGCGGACTTTCCTGCCCCAGCTGGCTTTGAACTGTGATCCTCAGATTTTAGCCTCCTGAGTAGCTAGGAGTACAGGCCTGAGCCAGTGGTGCCCGGCTTGCATATGTTCTTGATAATGAAATTCCTGGTACATAAGTCTAAGTTACCCAAATATAAATGGTGCACATACACTGAGTACTTTAAAGAAAATAAAAATTGTTTACAATAAATCTTACCACATATAATAACCAAATGGGAAGCTTAAAATGCTATTTTGACCATTATGTATC
>NW_012273352.1:0-1759 GCF_000151885.1 Dipodomys ordii
CTATGGATCTTTGGACCACATGGAGGCACTGTGCTCCAGTCAAGAGGCCCTGCCTGTGACCAGGTGAGCCTCATCCTGCAAGGCACTGGCTGCCATGGGCAAAGCACAGCTCATCCAGGCTCTTACCCGGGCAGCTGGGAGGGTGGGTGTTTAGCAAGAACTGCCAGGACCCTCGCTCTGCTGTGGCCTCTTTGACTGCTGTTTCCTCCAGGTGCTTCATGGCTGGCTGTCACCCCTACCTGGATCTACTGAGCTTGGATTGGTACCACATCCTCAGTCCAAATGGACAAGTGTGGGCTTATCATGCCCATATGGAGCTTTCCCACAGGCTGCTCTCCCATGCAGCTGCTGCTGCAATTGCTTAATCCTGTGGTGTTTCCCACTGACCAGCCTGTGAGTACCCTACTGTGCCCCTCTTCCTTCTTGCTCAGGGGCAGGCGGGAGGACTCCACAGACCAGAACCCTCTCTCTAGACTGGGAGGCAATCCTGGCCTCACCATCACCTCTCCTCCTACAAGCCCTGGAGTGTGCCTGCTCACCAGCCAGCCATCAGCCTTGTCATTCCGTGGGATGGGCACCTATCTGTAAAGGGCTGAGTCCCTAAAGCTTCCAAGCAGCCACAAACAGCCCTAACAGAGAACAAACACCATGTCACCCCCTCCCTCTCTCTCTTTGCCTCCTCCTCTACCTGCCTCTCTCTCTTCCTGCCTCACCTTCTTCTTGTTGACCCTGTGGCCGCCCCTGTCTTTGCAGACCTTCACACAGGACATTGGCCAGGACAATCGCAGCTGGATCTCCATCTCAAACAGCAAAGACATCAGATGCCAGTGCTGGTCACTCCTGTGGGTGAGTTTGAATGTGTGTCAGTACCTCTAAGGATATGCTACCCACACAACACACTCAAACTGGGCCATGTTTGGACAAAGTCGTGTGGCAATTCCTTGGCAGGGACACTGCTGCCAAACAGTCTAGCACCCAGTAGAATCCATACCCCATCTCCATGTCTGCTAGCCACACCTACTCAGAACTCTGACACTCACAAACATGAAAGCGGCTAGCTGCCCATATGTGCACCCAGGTAGCTCTTGGGCTTCTGCTGCATTCTCGCCTGACTCATTCTGCCTACTCCTGGGCTCACTCATCGCCTCTCAGCCCTTGTGCCAGGGACCTAACAGATTCTGCACTTCCTGTATGTTTCACCATGCATCATCAGGCTGGAGGCTCACGATAAGCAATCTCAAAGTGCACACCAACAACTGCAGGTGTGTGTGTGTGTGTGTGTGTGTGTTTATGAGGATTCAAGCTAGACAATCGGCGTGGGAGCGCGAGTACATGTGTGTGCTGGGTGTGGGTGTATGTGTTGGAAAGACAGACACAGAGAGAGAGAGACATACACAGAGAGAGAGAGGCAGAGACTGACACACAGAGATCACATCCCTGCCTTTCCCATGCCTTCCTAAGGCATGGCGTTTGTTCTGAGTTCTAGCTACCCTCAGGCCTTGAGCAGGTTGCTTACAGCTTCATTGAAAAAACAAACAACTCTGTGTCTCCCCAGGCGGAAACCAGGATGGTGGTCTGGAGCAGGGAGGATTTGTACAACCTATAGCAAATGTGCATGATGACCCTCTTTGCAGGGGGTTGAATACTGGGCACTGGCCCCTCTGCACAGCTATGGATCTTTGGACCACATGGAGGCACTGTGCTCCAGTCAAGAGGCCCTGCCTGTGACCAGGTGAGCCTCATCCTGCAAGGCACTGGC
>NW_012273353.1:0-1563 GCF_000151885.1 Dipodomys ordii
TGGGTGGATGGATGGATGGATGGATGTAGAGGTATTCAGTACCACACAAAGTTGGTAGACAAAGAGAAATAGTGAAATAGATAGATGCCTCTGTACCAGCATAAAATGAATAGATATATACATAGGTGGATGAATGGATGGATAGAGAGAGAGAACAAGATAACAATATATAGATGTCCCAGATAGATAGATAGATACATACATACATACATACACACACATACATACATACACACATACATACATGAAGACATAGTGAGACAGATGGTGAAGAAAGAAAATAGAGGAGGCATAGAAGAAAAATGGATAGAGTGACAATGAAAGTTAGAGATAATACATAGATACTCAAGTAACAGCACAAAGTCTGATAGAGATAGATAAATAGATATACAGATAGAGATTGAGATAGTAAGATACCTAGTACCATGCAAAATAAATAGAGATAATGATATAGAGAGATGTCCAAGTGCCTGCATAAAATAGAGATAGATAGATACATACTGGACACACAGATAGATATGAGATAGATGAGAGACACAGAGAGAAAAACAACAATAAACAGAAATCGATATATAGGGAGAAATGGAAAGAATGAGAAAGCTTGTAGGAGAAATAGAGACAGAGAAACAAAGAAAGGGATACCACAGGAGCACAACCATAGACAGACAGACAGAGACAGTAATACAAAAGATACCCCAGTACCAGCAAAAAATACATAAATACATAGATGAAAACATAGATAAATGAGAGAATAATAGCAAAACATTGAAGAGGGATAGAGGAAAAAGAGATGAGAGTCACAGAGAAAGAGGTAAAGAGGGAGATACTCAAGTTATCACAAAATAGTCTGATAGAAAGAGATAGATTGATAGTTACATTGATAGGTAGATAGACAAATATAAAGAGAAATAGAGGGTGAAAGAGATACCTAATGCCAGGAAAAATAAACAAATAAGCAGAGAAATAGTGACATAGAGGGCTGTCCCAGTACCAGTAGAAAATACAGACAGACAGACAGACAGATAGATAGATATTTAGATAGATATTTAGATAGATAGATTACACAAAGACACATACATACACACTTCTATATACATAGATCGATATACATAGATATATATACATCTATATACGTTGGCACAAAGATTGGTGTGAGATAGATGAGAGAGAGAAAGACAAAGATAAACTGAGAAATCAACATACATAGATATATAGAGAAATAGGGATAGTGAGAAAGATTGTTAGAGAATTAGAGACAGAGAGGCAAATCATATAAACTTATACGCAAGACAGGGTACAGAGATCAAATCTATGTATCATCTTTTTCTAGTACTACTCTCTCTTTTGTCTCTATCTTCTTTCAATCTCTTTTTCTGTCTCTAAATCTCTTTGTATCTGTTTCATCTGTGTATGTATCTATCTGTTTTGTGCTGTAACTAGGTCTCAGTATCTCTCTCTCTTTTCTATGTATCTATACCTTTATCTATTTTTTTTTGTTCCGGTCGTGGGGCCTGAACTCTGGGCCTGGGCGCTGTCCCTCAGCTCTTCAGCTCAAGGCTAGCG
>NW_012273354.1:0-4796 GCF_000151885.1 Dipodomys ordii
CACTCTGTGTCAGAGAGCAACACTCTGTGTCAAAGAGCAAATAGTTTTAAGGATTTTGATATAAAATACAATTTACACTCTGTGTCAGAGAGCAAACTATAGATGCTCAGTAATTATTTATTTGCAAAATGATTGCAGTACCATTAGAAGTCTATCAAGGTGACTTTTTGAGTGACTTCCCTTTGGCAAAGCTCAATACAATACTCATAATGATGACAATTTCCTAGGTGACATAGCTTAATTTATATTCATAAAATTATGAAACAGTTGATATTTTCCATAATTTCCCTAGGCATTATATATGCTAAGTATTCACTCTTATTTTCTGGTTACTTGCTAAAAGTTGGGATCACTGTGATTTTCCTCCACATAAAAATCTAAAGAACTATTTTAATATTTAATATCTAAATATCTAAAGAACTATGTTTTCCTTTTGGGGTAAAACTGGAGTTTTGCACACGCTCTTGTCCTTGAGCCATGACTCCAACCCTAAAATGTTTATCTTATATATTACATAATTTCCCCTTTCCATCTTGTTTTACATGTTAAGTTTGTTATATTTTTAATTTTTTTTAGTTTGAGATCAGCACTCAAACTCTGTACCTGATGCTATTGCTCATTGGCTTACACTTTACTAATTAAGTCATGCCTCTAACCCTTGTTTTTTTTTGTTTTTTGGGGGGTGGGGTGGGATGTGTTTTACTGCACAACCGGATTAATAAAAGTCTTAACTTTTTAGGATAGAGCTGTGTGAGAGGATCTTATTTGGTACACTAGCATTAAGAAATTGTACATTCATAATCTTTGGAAAAGAAAGATTTTTGTAATACTCCAAATCTTTTTAATACTCCAGATTAAATAGATATCTATGTAAACACAACAGCCTCTACTCCTGTTTTCTAACTGTTTATTGATTTTAACATTTGTCTCCACTGGTCTCTGTGCATTTTTTCTGACTTGTTTCAGGTCCATTGCCTATCCTGCAAGAGCCCATGTCATCTCTTTGATTGGATAATCAGCAGTCAGTCCATGCTTTGTAGTTTAGTGGCTACTTTAGAATATTCATCTCTGGCTTTGCACCACCCACTTTTGTGATATGATACCACTTCATGTGACATGGAGGAACAACAGCCACATGGTTTATTTCTCCACTCCTGGTCTTTCCATTACCATTAACGTATTGCAGGTCTATGTCTATTAGAAAGACCATCTTGCATTGCTGTTACTTTGGTATCAACAGTCAAGTATCTTGTAAAGATTTTTTTTAATAAGAAAATAATTTCTTTACTTATCATGAATGCCATTCCTAGCTGTTTTTTTTCTTAATTCTTCTCTTCAGATTAATACTTTTCCTCTGGTTTGATTTTCCTCCTGCTTGGAACACTTGAACATTTCAAGTGGAGGTGGCTTTCTTGATGACCTTAAAGAACAGTTTGATGTTGCAGTCAGTCTTTATTTCACCTTCCTTGTTGAAACCTACTTTTGCTTTGTTGTATTTAATCACACACCCTCACAATATTTTATAGATGGCGTCTTTATTGTTTCCTGGCTTGTATTTTTTAAGAAAAAAAATACTCTGTTTTGATCTTTGTTTCTGTGTGTCTTATGTATCTTTCCTCCCTGGATACTTACAAGATTTTTGTCTTCCTTACATATTTTCAGGTAAATTAAACAACCAACCAACGGTTATAGCAGAATGACTACTAAAGAGCTAAAAGTGTTGTTGGCATGGAGTATAATGAGAATTGAGCAAAGAAGTAGATAGAGGAAGGGAGTGAAACTGCAGGCATTATATTCAAAGTACATTATGTAAAAATAGCACACACCTTGAGGGTATGGATGGGAATGGGAGAGATTGGTGGAGATGCAGTGTGTCATAAAATGGCACCCCTTAGTACAACTGCGTAGAAGGTCCCAGTACTCACATCAACATTCCCTGTCATCATTCAAAAATTCCATTTCTTTTATGGAGTCTTTCTATTTTTTCTTTTCTTTCTGTTATAACATGTCTCTTTTTTCTTTATTCATCTTTAAGTAGAATATTTGATATTGATATTTGTTCTGCTCTTTGCCTCTGTGTGTGTAAACAAATTAACTTCTCATTCCAGGTTTTTAAACCTCCAGTTTTCCAGATGTTTTTTGGATGGACCATTGATCTAGAAATATTAGACTTCTTTCTATTCCTTCTGGATTTGTCCTCTTATTCTTTAGCCTGCTGCTGCACATGAACAAATGTGAGTTTCTCATTCACACTTGTGTATCCAAACATTGTGTTTGGTACATGACCAGAGGTGATTTGAGAACAGGGTAGCTTACCCTGCCCCCTATTCTTTCCTTCTTGCTTCTGAAATACTGTATAATATGTACTTCTCACGCAATGCACGCTACTTTCTGTGTGGAAAAGACACCTAAATAGGAAATAACTATGATACCCCATTTAGCCCTGAGTATTACTTAGCGGGTAAGAGAGGTCAGATCTCTAGATTAGTGATCCCATCTTCTGAGTTAGTGAATAAAAGTGGATAAAATAAAAATCATGCTCTAGCATTTTCCAGGTAGGTTCCATCTCTGTCTTAGTATGCTGCTTGATCAAGTCTAATTATTTTGACATGGAAATCTATGCCATTCACAAATAGACATTCCATTCTGAGCTTCAGCTCTTCTCAGTTTTAGCTGTTTGAACTTGGTCTATGGTCTCTCTGAAACTCAGTGCTTCTCACTTTCAGAATGAGGAGCAATTGTGAGATTGAATTAAAGTGCTGTCTATGAAATTAAGAGCACAATGAAAATAAATATACAGCATTTATTAAAGGGGCATGACTATCCTGGCCAAATAGTTCAGCATTATTAGATTGCCAATCTTAATTTGTGACACATTGGGAGTTTTCATATTTATTTAGTCTCAATGAATCAGACCAGAATCAAAAATAAGTCAAATTGTAAGTTCTGTTTGTTTCCCAACTCTAAATTCCTTGGATTTTTCACCTGTATTTTGATTTGATTTATGTGTATTGTTGACTTTCTTGTGTGTCCCTTGAAGTCATTGGATTCTAGTGAAGGGTTTGAAAACATTAGTATTGTTAATGATAGTTCATATTCTGGATTTTAGTAGTATCTGCATTTTCCATTTTGCTACATTGTTTCTATTTATTAAATTAGTTATCAGGTTTGTTAGTTATTTCAGTTCTGGGACTTGAACTCAGAGGCTGGATGCTGTCCCTGATTTTTTTACTCATGGCTAGCACTCTTCGACTGGAGCCACAGCTCCATTTCTGGCTCTTTGCTGGTGAATTGGAGATAAGAACCTCATTGGCTTTCCTGCCTCAGCTGGCTTCATCTGGAGATCCTCAGATCTCAACCTCCTGGGTAACAAGGATTGTAATGCTTGAGCCACTGGCACTGAGCCTATTTTAATTCTTTGGTGTCCTACTATAATATAGTTGAAATCAAGTACTTAAAAAAAGAAGAAACATTACTTGGGTAAACAAAAATAATGCAGAAAGCAGAAAAGTTTCAAACAATCAACCATTAACTCCCTGTCCTGAAATGCTTGGCCCAGTGATATTCTGACAAAAAAGTGTATTCCTTAACATCATGCTCAGCCGGGCGCCGGTGGCTCATGCTTGTAATCCTAGCTACTCAGGAGGCTGAGATCTGAGGATCGTGGATCAAAGCCAGCCTTGGCAGGAAAGTCTGTGAGACTCTCATCTCCAATAAACCACTAGAAAACTGGAAATCACACTGTGGCTCAAGCGGTAGAACACTCGCCTTGAGCTGAAGAGCACAGGGACAGCGCCCAGGCCCAGAGTTCAAGCCCCATGACTGACAAAAAAAACAAACAAACAACAAAACACACAAAACAACCCCATCATGCCCGTTCCTCTGAGGATTCCTTAGCCTGGCTTTTCTCCCCACCATGATATCTTTGAGGATCACATGTTCCCAAATAACACAGCATGGCCTGCATCCTGCAAGCATCAGAGAAACGGCCCACGGAGCTTTAGGCTTATTGGGTGTCTGATATTTGCTCTCTAGAAATGCATAGGTCATGAGCAGGAGGAGACCAGAAGGGGAATAGTCCTCCTGCAAGCACTGAGAGCCAGAAAGCAAGATGTTTGCTTTATCAGAACAGATTGGGCTCAGCCATGAGTAATATAACTCACAGTGTAGTGGCTTAAACTAAATAAGTATATAGATTTCTTTGGATCTTGTAAGCAATGTTGGCTGGATACAGGAGAGAAAGTTGTTGTGTTCCTGCAACTATGAAGCAACTAAAAATCCTAAATTGCTTACCTCTAAACAAATGTTACAGAAAAGAAAGCTGGCTGGGTATGGAAGTACATACCTGTAATCCCAGCTACATAGGAAGCCTAGGTAGGAATATCAAGGTCTAAGGCTAAACCCAGGAAAATATTGTAGGGCTCTGAAAGAAGGGCTGGGGCATCATTCAAATGTTAGTCTTTTCCCTAGCAAATGCAAGTTCAAACCCCTGTACCAACACACACGCACGCACGCACATGTGCACACACACACACACACACAGAGAGCTACACTTTTTTATTTAATCTTTATACGCATTTTGGTATTTAAGCATAAAGAGTTTCACATCCAACTCCATATTAGATAACCAATCATGTTGGTTTTCAGTGTGCCAAAGACTGACAGGTACATTACTACTGTTCTTTTTTTTTAATTTTTATTTTTTTATTGTGAAAATACTGTACAGAGGGGTTACAATTACATGGGCAAGATAATGAGTACATTTCTTATCAAGCATTGTAGCCTCCTCCTTTGTT
>NW_012273355.1:0-2010 GCF_000151885.1 Dipodomys ordii
AGGCTAGCACTCTACCACTTGAGCCACAGTGCCACTTCCGGCTTTTTTCTTTTTTCTTATGTGGTGCTGAGGAATTGAACCCAGGGCCTCAGGCATGCAAGGCAAGCACTCTACCACTGAACCACCTTCCCAGCCCCTCTGTGATTCTTTAATAAGAGGTTCTCACTAACTTAAATCCCCCCATCATCCAGCCGGACCTGCCCTGAAACTGGTTCTCTTGCTCTGTCTGCTGAGTAGCTGGAATTCCAGTCATTCATCTCCATGCCCAACAAACATTTTCAACAGCAGGCTATTTCATGCCGGAAAAGCTTCCAATTTATAATTTCTTATAACACACATATATAATTTCTTATCATACATATAACACACATATATAATTTCTTATCATACATATCTTATATACATATAAATGTAACTCTCATTGATGCCAAAATGTCTCAGAGGGTGAAGTAATGAGTCTGATCATGAATATATGAATTAAACCCTCTTGGACCACTAATTGATGATAATAAAATATGTGAAAAACATAAAATGTAAAACCAGAAACAAAGTGTGAAGTAGGACCAGGAAAATAAAAATAAAACTAGCCGTATCATGAGCACTGGAAAGTTTTGACTGCGGTGGACGAGGCGCATGGCAGGGACTGCCCCAGGTGGGGTTGTTCGCTTGTTCACTACGGGGCACAGCTCTGAAGCAACTTTGTAAACTACTGGTGAGTATTGACTCCATTTCTGACAAACATGAATGAAAAACTGAAGCACAGATGAGCCACGTGACCTTGTATAGACACACACCAGGACTAGGGAAAGGGAAGAGGAAGGAAGGCAAAAAGGAAAGAAAACATTCCACCTGGGATCTGAATAAACCTACTGTTCCTTGCCATTGGGATTATATGACCGAATCAAAAGACTTAGCAACTCTCCACAGGACTCCTCTCTTCGCACCACAGTGACACAATAAATCTTCTTGCTATATTATTTCTTAAACAGTTTGGGCAGTTGAGCCAAAGGGAATATTGCTGCTTCCGAGAGGAATCTCTTCAAATTGCAAAAGAAGTGATTTGCAATGCATTTCCAATTGCGTTGTAGGAAGATGTGATCCAAGTGATTTAAAAAGTTGGTCATGAAATCGAAGTTTTTCTTTGTATCCTTCCTCTGTGTTGCACTTTTTAATGCCAACAGGAAATCAAGAACAGAGATGAGCCATATGGTGAAGGGAAGGAGGGGGGGGGGCATGTCATGAATCAGCTCTCTGCACTGTAGGCGGGAAATAAAATGTTTGTATTTTTAAATGTTACTACAAGACTGTTTTTCTGGCAGAAGTGGGGATTCTGAACACTACGCGATGATCCCACTCCAGTCATTTCTGTACCTCCTCGTATTTAAAAGCTGTGGCTACCTGAGGGGAAGAGAACTAACTGAGGAATATTGCTTCGTGAGTCAGGTCCTTCATCTGACTCTTCCTCAAATTTAGAACACTGAAGTTGATCTCTACCTTAATGTCTAGAGTGCAAGGCTGGTACTATTAACTACCATTTTGTCTTTATTCCTTCTGTTCTATTTTATTTTATGGTGAGGGATCACCCTCACAGTAAAGAAGGGTTACAGAAGGGTTACAGTTACCTGAGTAAGGTAATGAGTACATTTCTTGTCGAACATTGTTACCCCCTCCTTTATTTTCCTACTATCCCTTCCCTCTTTTTGTTCTTGTTCTAAGTACCAGGGCCAACCAAAGCAAGAACCATAGCTTAGATTGTTCGGGATGTCCTAACAAAATGCTATACATTAGATGGCTTGAACAAGAGAAATTCATGCTTACCTTTTTCCACAAGTTTACTTGATTTTTTTTCTTGATGCTTCTTAAATTATCTTTTTTTTAATTTTATTTTATTTGTGAACATGCTGTGCAGAGGAGTTACAATTACATGGGCAGGATAATGCGTACATTTCTTACCAAGCATTGCAGCCTCCTCCTTTGTTTACCCTTCACATCCCTTCCCCACCTCCCCCC
>NW_012273356.1:0-1810 GCF_000151885.1 Dipodomys ordii
CTGTGGCTCAAGTGGTAGAGCGCTAGCCTTGAGCTGAAGAGCTGAGGGACAGCGCCCAGGCCCAGAGTTCAGGCCCCACGACCGGACCAAAAAAAAAAAAATCGACGTGTCTTAGAAACAGGCCTGGAATTAGAAATCAGATAGTTTCCCCCTTGTACGTTTCTTTCCTTCATAGTACTTTTAATCTCCTTTCTGACTTTGCAAGTTGTCGTACTGGGGTGCCTGCTCTGTGGGGTCATCATCTAGCTGTCTTTAATGAGGAGGTGCTAGGTATGGTTAGAATGGAAAAGGTTGGGTTTTTTTCATGAGATTGTTGCATCCAGAGACAGAGAAGCAACATGCTATCTGTCTAACTTCTAAGAGTCCTTCTGGATCCTCCATTTTTTCCCTATTGGAATTGACCCAAATTAGTGAATTGACTCTTTTAGACTGAAGACTGGCAGGTCACTTGAGGAAGAAGTGCTATCTTGGTTTATTTCATGCATCAACCAGATGAGTCATAGTGTGAAATTAGTACTCAGTCTAGATGTTTATCTCCACCTCAGCAGAATATCCAACTGTGGTTAAAAATCTAGAAATTTAATTTGAACACCAGAAGTCATTGCATTTGTTGACAAAATAGTTCCTCCCATCTTGATATAAAAGAACCTTGAGTGCTATCTACAGCCTGAACTGTCGCCTGTAGAAGGAAGTACCTGGGGACTGTTCACCTTGAATCCAGGCTAAGAGTCTGCACTTTTAACTTGGGATAGACAAGGTTGCTCTCATCAAAACATAACTGAAATAACAGTCCCTCTTCCCAGGCTTTTGGTTGCTTTATCATCTCCAATTTTATTTTCCTGGCTGCATAAATGTCTACCAGTCATTTAAGCTCAATTAGAGAAATACTTGCCCTCAGAAACCTTCCTTGATGATGCAAGTCAAGAGCCCTTCACTGTGTCCAGATAGTCACTTGTCACTACTCGTGCTCTAGTACCTATTGTCAACTTTATCCCCCATGCTTAATCTTTGCCACTAGATTGTAAGCTCTTCAAGGCCAATGACTCTGCCCTTTTCAATCTGTGCAGGACTGTCAGCTTTCGAGCACAGAGATTTGTTTATGGTGGGTATAAAATAAATGTGTGCGATTGGTTGATTTATGAACATAACCTCTAATACAAGACATATTGGCTTGGTGCTTGAGTGTCACCACCCCCATCTTCACCCCTTTCTCCAAGTTATCCTCTTGGCCTGGCCCAGCTGAAGCTGTGGAATGTAGATAAATCACCCAGCTCCTAGGTCAGACAGCTGGGAGACAAATGAACACAGCAGGTCGTTGCCACTATAATGATGCAGTAGCGGCGCAGTTTGCCAGTTTCTGGACAACAATAGATTGCCTTCCTTCTCTTAACTTTAATTCCATTTCTCATAAGCCTGAAAGTGTACTTTGCTATTTTCCAACTCTGCACCCCCCCTCCCGCCACCCTAGTTCATGTCAGTGTTTTCTTAACTAACATTTTTATGGCTTGAAAATCAATTCTGTACCAGATATAAAGACATGCTCTGTCGCCAGCCTTTGTTCTCAGCACAGGCCTCCACACCCACCATTGGCTCAGTGCTGTGACTTCAAATCTTCTTGAAGTTGAAGAACATTGTGTCACTGATTCTCTATAGGCTTCACCCCATTACTCAAGACCCTTTATCATGGACATTCCAGTTGTCAGTTTTCCCTTTTCCTTTTTTTCTCTTTCTTTCTTTCTTTCTTTCTTTCTTTCTTTCTTTCTTTCTTTCTTTCTTTCTTTCTTTCTTTCTTTCTTTCTTTCTTTCTTTC
>NW_012273357.1:0-3858 GCF_000151885.1 Dipodomys ordii
TAACTGTAACCCTCTGTATAGTATCTTTACAATAAAAAAAAGAAAAAAAAATAAAAACATGTTTGTTTTTTCATAGTAAATTGTGCTATCCTACTGTATAATCATTACTATTGTGTGTGTGTGTGTGTGTGTGTGTGTGTGTGTGTGTGTGTGTGAATATAAATGTGGGGTTGCTGAAGCAATATTCTTGTCACATGGAGAATGCTAACCAAAAATGTGTACCTGGGTCACATTAAGGCAGGGAGAGTTAAGAGACAGAGTGAAAGTTGGGTAACATTACTTGAATCCCTGCTATGCTTGAAATCTGAATCATTTCTGAAGCTCCTAGTTAAACAAGTTAATGTATTTTCATTACTTAAGCTATTATGAGTGGAGAGATTGAAACAAAACGGTCTGAGACAGAATGCTAGCCTCTTATAATATACCAATATTAGATATCTAACACCAAATGATACATTTGCTTTGCTGGAGCACCTTTAATGAAATAAATTCACCTTTCAGTCTTTTGCTGAGCCACAAGCTTTCTAGAGGAAGCAAACTGTAGTCAGATAGATAATTATTAGATCTCATTGTTCATCAAATTGATAAATATATCTCCTTGTCAGGAAAACCACTTATCTTCTCTCTTGTCATGCTAGTTTCTCCTTCTGTTTTAATCTATCTTCCAAGTCCAAGATTTCTAATTAGCTAATAAACTGGCTCCAGCTATTTCTCCTGTTGTGTAAAATTCAATAGAAGGAGGAAAATCAATTAGCATGCACCTGAATACATTTAGAAAAGACTGCCAACTGTTTTCTCTTTTGTGTTGTTGTTTATTTTTTTTTTCTAATAGGCAAATCTGAGCCTACCTATAAAATGTAATCAACAAGATCTGGAAATGCAATGAGATTGGAAAAGATGGATCTTCCTTGCTACCTGGGTTAATGATATAGAGAGTGGGCTATCTGATCCATGGGATCAATAACTGCTAACCAAAGAGGAGCAGTGTGTCCGACAGCTTTCTGTGACTGTGACAAAACACCAGAGCAACTTAAAGGAGGATAAGATCACTGTGGCTCAGCGGGCGCTGGTGCCTTGTGGGCTGTGGCGGCACACTGCACCATGGCCAGAGTGCATGGCGGAAGAGGCCTGCTCATCCCTGGCATCCAGAAAGCCAAGGGACACAGATGGAATGGAGCTGAGGCCCCATTAAAGCCTTCCAACATACCCCCCCCACACACACACCCAATGACCTTGCTTCCCTCCATCGAGCCCCACCTGTTAACCTCGAACACTTAAAGATTCCACCACTTCCCAAATGCTGTCACAGGCTGGCAACCAAACCTTAAGACACATGGGCCTTTGGGGGACACTTCTCTAAATCATAGCACAGAACTCCCTACATAAATGAGGTCATACACTGAGAACAGTTTTCATTCTCAGGGAAGACCAGAGAAGGCTTTTCACTACCTAAACAAGGGATAGTAGACAATTACCTACCCCTTGTAGGCAATTCCTCTAGAGACATTCTTTTGAAAGACCAGTTACTTTTCAGTGATATTACTGTTTTATCTTTCGTACTTTATCCAGCTTTCTATAAGCAATATTGCAGGCAATGTGTTTGTTCTTACAATCTTCTTTAAAATTGAGTTCCAAGCCAGGCCCTGGTGACTCATGCCTATAACCTTAGCTACTCAGGAGGCTGAAGTCAGAGGATTGTGGTTCAAAACCAGCCCAGGCAGAAATGTCGGTGAGACCTTTTGTTGTTGTTGTTGTTCCAAGGCTTGAACTCAGGGCCTGGACTCTGTCCCTGAGCCTCTTTGTGCTCAAGGCTAGCACTTTACCAATTGAGCACTTGAGTGGGGCTTGAACTCAGCACTACTTCAGGTTTTTCTGAGTAGTTTTATTGGAGCTAAGAATCTCATGGTCTTTCTTGCTTGGGCTGGCTTCAAACCACAATCCGCAGATCTCAGCCTCCTGAGTAGCTCAGATTACAGGTGTGAAGCACTGACACCCTACATCAGTGAGAATCTTATCTCCAATTAACCACCAGTAAACCAGAAGTGGATCTGTGGCTCAAAAGTGGTAGAATCCTAGTCTTAAACAAAAAAGTTTAGGGACAGTGCCCAGGCTCTGAGTTCAAGCTCCACAACCAAGCAAAAAGAAAATGAAAAAAAAAAGACTTTTAAAGGCAGAGAATTCTCTAATAGTTTAAATGTGCATGAGTCCAGAAAAACTTAAGTCTTTCTTCATTTTTACCTTGCTAATTTGCTTTAGGGTAACCAAGGTATGATGATTATGAAAAATCTGTACTGAAACACATTTTCCCAACACAAAATACAATAAAAGCATGGTGTGAATCAAGCTCTGTGGGTCTCCAGGCCTGGGCTGTTGCCAATGCTGCTGATCACAATGTTCTCCCTCTCATTTCTGGAACATACAAAATTATTCTACTTTAACATCTCTGCTTCCAAAATGTACAAAACTGATTAAAAATGCCATCCCCCAGTTAAGCCATAATCATAGTAGCTGAAGTTTATGCCGTTCTAAGAACTGCTAGGATTGCTTTCCCCATATTAATTCATTTAATTCTCAGAATAACCCCAGGAAAATTATTCTTGGGTTACAAACATCTTACAGGTATTTTTGATTGTCCTTATTTTATAGGTGGAGAAACAGAGTTACAGTGGTTTGGACAAAATCATCCAGCAACTAAGCAGCTGAGCTGTATTGATCTAGTTGCACTTCACTGATTCTCCAGCCTCTTAAGATTTTTTTTTCTCAGAAAAGGTGCATCCACTTTTGAGAGAAAGTATAATAGAATGTTACATAATAGAATAAGAGAACATCCACACAATTTATTTTCCATACATAATTCAACTCCAAAGTCCCTTCATAATGACCCCTCTTCAATTTCCCTCTTCCATATCCCAAATCTGTTTCTAAATTACCTGAGAATTCCTACAAAACCTCCATACTTCTTAATAGTACTGACCCCAAGAGTCTTTGAAGAGTTGTATAGATGGTTTATTTGCCCAACTAAATTAAAGCTTCTTAAATGTTGAAGCATTTTAAAATTATTATAATCAAGCGTCTGGCGCAGTGTTTTGCATAGAATACAAGCTTGATAATCACTTGTCTGTTGAATTAATTAATATATTAAGCCAAAACAAACTTGTCCCTGAAATACAGAGCAAAATTTGACACAACAGTTTTCTTAAATGTTTTGAGAAAAAGACAAGGTTCATGAGGAATGATGAATACCAGCAGTTAAATAGTATTACTGGGTATTTTAATGGAAAGTAAATTTCCCACTCTCTCCCCCTCAATTTTTTTGGGGGGCCAGTACTGGGACAATACTGAGAACTTTACACTCTTGATTGGCTTGTTGTTTCTTTGGTTTTGGGTTTTTATGAGGGGAGAGAGAGAGAGAGAGAGAGAGAGAGAGAGAGAGTGTTACTAAAGGATGATACTCTTGCCACCTGAGCCACATATCTACATACAATTATTTTCTTAACCATTTTTTTTCTGCTCCAGTTGGTTTTGAAGCATTATCCTCACATCTTAGCCACTTGAGTAGCTAAGATTACAGGCATAAGACACCAGTAGCCGACTTTCCCCCCTCAAAATGATTTTATTTTCTTCATTTGTTTGGTGGTTGTGGGGCTCGAACTCAGGGCCTTGCTGCGTGACCCTGAGCTCTTTAGCTCACTGCTAGCAGCCTACCACTTTGAGCCACAGTTCCACTTCCAGTTTCATGGAGACTTTTCTGCTTGGGCCTGCTTTGAATCATGATCCTCAAATCTCAGCCTCCTGAGTAGCTAGGATTACAAGTGTGAGTCATCAATACCTAATTTCCCAAAGACTTTTTTTTTTTTT
>NW_012273358.1:0-1665 GCF_000151885.1 Dipodomys ordii
CATACTGTACAGAGGGGTTACAATTGCATGGGCAGGATAATGCGTACATTTCTTACCAAGCATTGCAGCCTCCGCCTTTGTTTACCCTTCCCATCCCTTCCCAGCCTCCCCCCTCCCCCACATCCCAATCCTTCTCCTTCCCCCCTCCCCCCCCTTCGCACACTGACGTTGTAAAGCTCGTTTGGACATGACAACTTGTACTTCTCATTGTTGCATCAGATCCAATATTTCTTGGGCTGGGAAGTTGGCTCAGTGGTAGAGCGCTTGCCTTGCATGCCTGAGGCCCTGGGTTCGATTCCTCAGCACCATATAAGCAAAAAGAAAAAAAAATAATATATTTCTTTGTTGCTTTGTATGTCCCTACCCCACAGTAAAACCCCTGTTTTCACTGAATTTGATGTTGGTATAATTTGTTGACTTGTAGCCTTCTTATGGCCTTGTTTGTGATCATTTGGGTAAATGCCACAAAGTGGGATTGCTGCGTCATTGGGGAATTCTATGTGGAATCTTTTGAGGAACCTCCATTCTGCTTTCCAAAGTGGTTGAACAAGTTTACACTCCCACCAACAATGCAATAGGGTTCCCGTCTGTTCACATCCCCTCCAGCATATGTTGTTATTAGAGTTCTTGATTATAGCCACTCCAACTGGGTGAGGTGGACTGTCAATGTTGTTTTGATTTGCATTTCTTTGATGGATAGAGAGGTTGAGCATTTCTTCTTGTGTCTATTGGCTATTCTTATTTCCTCTTCAGAGAAGTTTCTCTTTAAGTCCTTAGCCCACTTATTTATCAAGGAGTTGTTTCTTTGAAGATTTATTGCTGGGAGATTTAATTTTTTGAGCTCCAAGTATATATATATATATATATATATATAATTTATTTAGTTATTTATTCATTTTTTTCTAATATGGTTGCTCTGTAGAACTTGGTGTCACAATTCTGCTTGAAGGTAACTGTTACATGTTTATGGTCCAGAAACTTTCTTTTCTTTTAAATTTTTTCATTGTGTAAATAACATACAGAGGGATTACAATTACCTGAGCAAGGTAATGAGTACATTTCTTATCAAGCATTGTTGCCTCCTCCCTTGTTTCCCTTACCATCTCTGTCCTCACATTCCCTCCCACCCTCCTCACCAAAGTTGTAAAGTTCATTTTTCAACATAACGTCTTATACATCTCATTGTTACAATTAGTCCACCTGTATCCCTATTTAAACAATTTGTTTTTTCCCTTCCCCTCCCTAAGTTATACCAACATCAAATACAGTAAAAACAGGGGTTATACTGTGGGGAAGGGACACACAAAGCAACAAAGAAATCATCTTATAAATATGTTAGAAACAATAGCAAGAAAGAAAAATCATTGAATCCTTATCTTGGGGTTCATTTCACCTAACATCAATTTACCTGAACTTTTCTGCTTGTCTCAGACATACACTAGTTATTATAAATAAGGGAAACCATGGCACCTATGTTTCTTTGGGCCTGGCTTACTTCACTTAATATAATTTTTTCCAAGTCTTTCCATTTCTTAACAAATGGGGCAATGTCAGTCTTTCTGATGGAAGCATAGAATTCCATTGTGTATATATACCACATTTTCTTGATCCATTCATCTACTGAGGGGCATCTGGGTTGGTTCCATATCTTAGCTATGGTAAATA
>NW_012273359.1:0-3200 GCF_000151885.1 Dipodomys ordii
AAGTGGTGCTGTGGTTCAAGTGGTAGAGCGCTAGCCTTGAGCTGAAGAGCTGAGGGACAGCGCCCAGGCCCAGAGTTGAGGCCCCACTACCGGACCCCCCCAAAAAAAACAAAAAAAAATTAACATGTATCTTCTTATGTCAAACCTAATTTTTTCCTTCCTTCCTTCCTTCCTTCCTTCCTTCCTTCCTTCTTTCCTTCCTTCCTTGTTTATTTAAGTAATTTGCATATGGTAATTTTGACTTTTTTGGTATAATGCTATGCGGTTTTAAGAAAATTACTCACAGGAGATAGTTCATATTTATAATCCTAACTACTCAAGAGGCTCTGACATGGACAATTGAGATTTGAAGCCAGTCAGGTCAGAAAAGTCCACAAGACTGAAAGCATGGCTCAAAAGTTAGAGTGCCAGTCCCGCAAACAAAGCCAAGCAAGCATGAGGCCCTGAGTTCAAACCTTGCTACTAGCAATTAAAAGGGGGAAAAAAGACTTCTATGAGAGTTCTAGATTTAAAATAAAATTAGAAAGTACAAGAGTTCTGGGGCTGGGAAGGTGGCTCAGTGGTAGAGCGCTTGCCTTGCATGCCTGAAGCTCTGGGTTCGATTCCTCAGCCCCACATAAACAAAAAGAAAAAAGCTGTGGCTCAAGTGGTAGTGCGCTAGCCTTGAGCTGAAGAGCTGAGAGACAGCGCCCAGGCCCAGAGTTCAGGCCCCACGACTGGACCCCCCCTCAAAAAAAAGAAAGTACAAGAGTTCTCGTATCCTCCCTGCCCCTACACATATACAACCTCCCCTGCTGTCAGCATCTCAGATAACACCTTTGTTAGAATGGAGAAACCTGCTTTGACATATCATCACTTAAATCTCTAGTTACATTAGAGTTCACTCCTGTTGCACATTCAGTAGATTTTAGCAAATACACAATGGCACACATAAAGTATCTTACATCAATAATTTGACTCTCCTACAAATCATCTGTGCTCTGCCCATTCCTCCTGAACTTTCCCTGAAACACTGGTATCCACTGATCTTTTTATTGTCACCATAGTGTTTAGTTTTACCTTCTTTTGCAGGTTGTCATGTAGTTGGAATCACATAGCCCATCCTCTTTTCAAATTGGCTTCTTCAATAACAAATGTTACTAAACAAGTAAAAACTTCAAATAAGTACTTGGAGTTCCTCTATGTTTCTCATGGCTTGCTAGTCCAATTGTTTCAGTACTGAGTAGTACTCCGTTGTATGGATGAATCATAATTTGTTTATCTGATGTCCTACTGGAAGATATCCTGATTGTTCTCAAGTTTTGGCAATTATGAATAAAGCTGATAAACACATCTATGTATAGATATTTTGTGTACAAAAGTTTTCAATTTAAGAACAGTAGAGTCAGGCACAGGTGGCTCATGCCTACAATCCTAGCTATTTAGGAGGCTGATCTTCAAACTGGTGTTTGAAGCCAGTTAGAGCAGGAAGGAGCTGTGGGTCAAGTGGTAGAGTGCTAGCCTTGAGCAAAAATAGATCAGGGATAGCACTCAGGCCTAGGCCCAGAGTTCAAGCCCCAGAACTGGCAAAAACAAAAACAAAACCAAAAAAACCACAATAGGGTGTGTGATTGCTAAATCATATGACAGGAGTATTTTAGGTTAGTAAAAAAAAAAAAAAAAAAAAAAACCTTCCCAGCTGTCTTCCAACACAGCAATACCATTCTGCATTCCCATGAACAATGAATGTAAGTTCCTATAGTCCACATCCTCATCAGTCTTTTGAATTATCTCCATTCTAACTGTTGTGCAGTGATATTTCGTTGTTTATGCATAATTCCTTGAAGACATGATGTGGAGTATATTTTCTTCTGCTCAGTGCTATTCTGTAATAGTTCCTCATTCTATGGATTTTAACTCATGAGCTCAGCCTAATTAAGTCAAAGAACGATTCTATTGGTCTGGTTCTAGATTAATATGTGGTAAGAATCAATGTATAAATGCTGCAGTTTCATAAGCTCTTGTGTGTAACTATGAACATATATGCTCTATACTATTACCCACAGTTTTCCATGATATTAACTTCCAGTACCTACTATATACTTTGTGTGTGTGTGTGTGTGTGTGTGTGTGTGTGTGTGTGTGTGTGTGTGCTGGGACTGGAGCTTGAACTTAGGGTCTTGAACTTTTGCTTGGCTTTTTGCTGCTCAAGGCTGAAACATTACAAACTGAGCCACAACTTTCCAGCTTTTTGCTGGTTAATTGGAGTCTCAAAGACTTTTCTGCCCAAACTGGCTTTGAATCATGATCCTCAGATCTCAGCCTCTGGGTAGCTAGGATTACAGGTGTGAGCCACCACTACCTGGCCGTATCTGACTGGTTTCCCCTCTATGTCCTGCTTTCCCCTCCCTCTATTACTAAAGTAAGAGACAAAAAAAAAAAAGTCATTCAGATAGAATTAGGAGACAACTGAAACAAAAACACTAAATTCATTTCTGTACTTATCTTCATGAAGTGGGAATGAGAAAACACTATTAATTGAAGAGGAGCAGGAGAGACTGGTCTAAAGAAGTGGACCATTCTGATGGTCTGTGCCTGGCCTGGGGTTGCAAATATTCCTACGCATTCTGTTGCAAATATTCCTACACATTCTGTTTGGGAACACAGAATTCAAAGTTATATTAGAGGGTGCAATGTGTACGAGAACCACAGTTTCTAAACAGAGCCCAAGTTTCTAGCATTAAGGCTCCATCTGGCCAGGTAGGGCCAGATTGCTCTTCAGCCTGTGCAGTTCATCACCAGAGCCATGCCAAAACAAGGCCTTTGGGCCTTGTAAGTCTGTCATCCCCATTCTGCATTAGTACTAAACATAGGGGTTAAACTCCACATCTATCCAAGAGACACTGAATATCTAAAGAGATTGTAGACATTGGAAAGCAATAAGAGACGTAGTTTGATAAGTCTGACATACAAAATACGTTCTCCATGAAGAAATCCTGAAGACAAGTGAGTTAGTAAAGGTAAAATTTCTTTGTACATCTTAAGAGTCATGTGAGACAATTTATAACCTATATCAAGAGAAGAAATAATAAATGCAAAATATCAACTAAAAAACCTGACCCAGGGGGCTGGGAAGGTGGCTCAGTGGTAGAGCACTTACTTTGCATGCTCAAGGCCCTGGGTTCGATTCCTTAGCACCACATAAGCAAAAAGAAAAAAGC
>NW_012273360.1:0-1821 GCF_000151885.1 Dipodomys ordii
TGGTGCTGAGGAATCGAACCCAGAGCCTCAGGCATGCAAGGCAAGCGCTCTACCACTGAGCCACCTTCCCAGCCCCCCCCCTTTTTTTGTAATGTTAGGAAGAAGCGAAAGCTTGGAGTAAATCTTTGGGCCAATCTACTTCTGCCACTTTCCATGTGATACTAGACAAGTCTCTCTGAGATCTCAATTATTCCAAGTCTATGATGCTGTTATGTAAGTAATTATTATGAATAAAACACCCCAAGAAGTATTTAATAGTAGAAAATGCTAGATAATCTAGAAGCCACGTAGCTTTGACACAATCTGGAAACAGGGGTTGCACCCTGGCTATAGTGGGACCCTGCCCTCCGAACTGAGCTAATTAGAGCAGCATAGTGACCCTTGTCCCAGTCCCACCCACCTGCAGAGCTTTGCTACCTTTTCCTCAAAGGTCTCAGAGCCTAAGGGCACAATTACCTCCTACCCCCAATCAGGAGGCCAGATGTGGTCTCTAAAAGACATCTGAACTATCCTCGCTGCTTCCTCAGCGAAGACTCCTCCCCTCTTATGGAGGGGGGTGTCACGTGATCTCCCATTCTCCTGTTGACCCTGCTCTTTTCTCAGGGAGCTCCGTTTTCCCCAAGACTCTTTCTCATTCCCTTTCCTCATCCTTCCTTTTTATTTATTTCTTGGTGCCGGTCCTGGGGCTTGAACTTGGGGTCCAGGTGCTGTCCCTGAGCTTTTTAATTTTTATTTAAGGCTAGAACTCTTATCACTTGAGTCACAGCTCTACTTCCAGCTTTTTGGTGTTCATTGGAGATGAGTCTCACAGACTTTTCCTGCCTAGGCTGGCTTTGAACCTGTAGCTAGGATTACAGGTATGAGCCACCAGTGTACAGTCCATATTTTGATTTGTCAGTCATGGGGCTTGAACTAAGGGCCTGGGCACCACCCCTTAGCTTTTTTGCTCAAATCTAGTGTTCTACAACTTTGAGCCACAGCTTGTTTTGGTTTTCCGGTTTTTTGTTGTTGTTGGCAGAGAGCCTGAACTCTGGGCCTGGGCGCTGTCCCTCAGGCTCTTCAGCTCAAGGCTAGCGCTCTACCACTTGAGCCACAGCGCCACTTTGGGCTTTTTCTGCTTATGTGGTGCTGAGGAATCGAACCTAGGGCCTCATGCATGCAAGGTAAGTGCTCTACCACTGAGCCACCTTCCCAGCCCCGGTTTTCTGGTACTTAATTGGAGATAAAAGTAAGTCTCATAGACTTTCTTACCCAGGCTGACTTCAAATCATGATCCTCCGATCTCAGCTTCCTGAGTAGCTAGAATCCTAGCTACAGGTGTTCAGCACATCCTTTTGCTTTGTTTTTGGTCAGTTGTGGGGCTTGAACTCTGGGCTTGGGTGCTGTCCTTGCGCTCTTCAGCTCAAGGTGAGCGCTCTACTGCTTGAGCCACAGCACCACTTCCAGTTTTCTGGTGGTTTATTGGAGGTAAGAGTGTCACGGACTTTCCTGCCTGGGCTGGCTTTGAACCGCAATGCTCAGATCTCAGCCTCCTGAGTAGCTAGGATTACAAGTGTGAGCCACCGGTGCCTGGCCATCCTTTGTCTTAAGGACCCTTCCTGCTGAGCTGCACTTACCTCCCTGAACTCCTGCTTTCTTCCTGAGTCCTCTTCCATACAACTCCTGAGCTCCAGCACACAAGGCCCTCCCCCTTTATTCCCCTTCTTTTAGACCCATCTCAGGTTGAGCCACAATCTTTTCCACTACCTCATCTCCTCAGCCCCCAGGAAGCCTCACCTTTAGACTGAACCCTCATTTCCTTGGAAGCCAGTTCAACTCCCC
>NW_012273361.1:0-2154 GCF_000151885.1 Dipodomys ordii
AGCTGAAGAGCTGAGGGACAGCGCCCAGGCCCAGAGTTCAGGCCCCACGACCGGACCCAAAAAAAAAAAAAAAAGAAATCTAACTCCTAAGTCCTAGTTTCAAGTAGGAAGCAAAAGAAAAAAATTCAAATGATAAAATTCTTCTGTTGATCTGTTTATTATTTTATTTATTTATTTTACTTTATTATTTTATTTATTTTATTTCAATTAGAGCACAATTCCCTAATTTTCTTTCCGACATGACCTAAGTTTCCGTAGCAACGATCCTCCATCCTATTAAGTTTTCTGGTCTAGTTTGAGTATTTTCTAGTAGCCACTGTATCTATTATATCTTCTATTCATGCTCAGGATACCATCAAAGCTTTTGATCTCATAATATTATGCTTTGAGTCTACCCAATCTTCTACCTGTTGATTGATTCACATATATTAATGTAAGCTCGAGGCTCAGAGCCACTGTTGTTTTACCTGTACAATCCAAGAGTCTTCCATACTTCCCTCAAAAACACTTCTACAGCACAGCTCATTCAGTAATCAGGTTCATGATTGTATATGAAGCTTTCATGACTCTATAGTCACCACTGCACAATCTTGGAAAGCCTAAGGCTCAAAGTTCTATGAAACTCACATCCAGACATTTAAGGCTGAAAGAGAGCAGTAACAATGTCTCTGTTGTATGGTAATGACTCTGATGCCCAACCCCTGCAAATCACTTTTACTATGTCAGTCTGAAAGGGAAGGAGTTCTTAAGAGAATTATTCTGTAGTACATGTTATAAACTCACACGTTAAGTCATCCAGACTGGTCCCTTGAAAACTGGAATCTTATTTTGTCTTACTGAATGCTAGTAGCTGCAAAAAAAAAAGCTTTGTTCCCAGGATTATAATACATTTCAAAATCCACTTTGCACTTCAGTTACAGGATTTTTTAAGTTTTATTTTCAGGGCAGAGGGTATTCAATTCTTTGAAGGAATAGAAGAATCATATGATAACTATGATAAATAAAGATGGGCAGGCCATATCTTAATATTTCATTCATGAAAATACACTGAAATGAAAAATAATGCTAAAATATTTAACACTCATATATAACTGTACTCAAGATTTTCTGTAAGAAAATTCTTACAGTGAATATACTGCTTGTGTAACCTTGCATAATACTTCTGCAAATCTCTATTCTCATACTTTCTGGTTCTATTATTGATACAGTAACATACCTAGTTTTTTTTTTGAACAAAGTGATTTCTCTCCACTAACCCTACACTTGAATTTACACTTATTCACATTAAAATTCCCCTAATTTTCCTTTGTAGTATACTACAGCATACTTTCTTATTTAGTACAGACTTAAAATATCTATATCTATATGAGAAACTTGTCAATACAAAATATAAAGCACACCATCCATAGAACATGTTTATCTTTAGCTGTATATTATATCTGATGTGCTTTCTACAAGGAATTTAATTTCTACCCAACAATTTACCCTATCAACCTTCAACTTTTATTTTTGTCATGGTGTTATTTTTTAAAGAATCAAGTAGAATACCCAATATTTCTGTAATTTTTATTTTATGGCTGTGCAACCAAGATCTACCATGAAAAGAAGATATAGGTTGTTAAAATCCTTACACCCTAGTTCAACAGAGCCTAGACATAAAAACATTGAAGAAGAAATCCAATACCTCTTTCTTTGAAGTATGCTTTTGTTTCTCTTAAAATACTCTATTTCCCCAGGTCCCTAGGGTCTCTTGGACAATGCCCAAGAGAGAATTTTTAAGAAACCTGTGTGTTTCTTATTTGTTGACTGCTGTTGGAGTTTTCCTCTTTAAATTCAAGGTGGCTATGAACAATTTTTTTTCATGACAACAGGGAATTTGCTTTATTTGAAAAGAGAATATCGGATTTTAGTGTATGATTCTGATAGAAAAACTAAAGTAAAGAAACTCTAATACCTACTGAAAATAGTGTGTTCAGATCTGTTATGCTATAGTAGTATAAAGTCAATTCCTAGAGTGGTTGGTTGCCTTAGGTTTTTCTCTCTCAAATAATGTAGTTTAAGAAAACATAGGAAATAAAATAAGTTTTTCAAATTGTTTGGTAGAAGATACATTACTACATTTGTGTGTGTGTGTGTGTGTGTGTGTGTGTGTGT
>NW_012273362.1:0-1453 GCF_000151885.1 Dipodomys ordii
GGGGGGGGAGGGAGACAGGGTTTGAGGTGTCTGTTAATGTACTTGGCAGCCATTATTGGTTGGATAATGTAGCTTGGCTCGAACTCTAGGTGATGCTCATTACCATGTCTTAAGAGCTTCATTATCTGGTTCAATTCTCACTATAGACCTCTAAGGATCTAGATGTTATTATTATCACCATTTCTCAGGAGAAAAAGGTTAGGCCTTAGGTTATGCTTCTGAAATCAGGCAGCAAAATAGTCTGTCTTACAAATCTGGGTTCTTCATTATTACAGTGTTTCTTTGAAAAGAAGTGGGAGGGAGGGGGGGCTGCAGGACAAATATGTCAAAATCCCTTCCTGTTCCATTCCCTCCCCCAAATCTCACCCTCTTCCATCCATGGGAATGGGGAGGAACTGTAACAGTGGGAACCCAGAAAGCTGCATTTCAATAAGGCTAACAGCTGATTCCTACGAATCAAGAATCACAACCTGGAGCCAGATACATTCTGCCAAAAGGTAAGAAAGAAAAGTGCACTTTAACCTTCCATACTGAATCTTTTGGCATCGTTGTAGGCAACAAAAACCCAAACCCTCCCCACCTTACAATTCACCAAATAACCTACGCAGCCTCTCTTTCATATCTCTGTGTGGGACAAGGTTGTTCCTGTTGATTGGCAGGGATTTTAGCATGAATATTTAATGGGCAGGGCAGCGGGTACACTTGACTAATGTAATATTTCAAGCTTTACTTTCACACTGAAGGGATTAGGCCTCCCTTAATGCATGTCTACATCCTGCCTCAGCCCTTCCAACATTTTCCACATAGATAATGCCAGTTCTGGGAGCCTGTATTTCCCAGCCCTCAGTAAGCTAGCACTTATTCTCTTCTTGAGATGAGATTCTTTGTGCTGATAGAATGGCACTGGGCCATTGTCTTATCATTTCCTTTCCCATTCCTCCATGCCCTCTTGGTTACAATCCACTGATGAAATCAATTGGTTAATTGTCATTCATATGAATCATTTTGCCTTTACCATTAACCATTATCTATCATCTCTCTCTCTCCCCCTCTATATGTATGTATATATATGTATATATATATATTTCATTCAACTCATGTTATGAAACTTTAATGAAAGACTAAATACTTTCACCCCTAAGAACAGAAACAAGGCAAGAATGTTTCCTTTTGCCTTACTCTAATGCAAATAAACGCATTCAGATTGGTAAGGAACAGAAAAAGTTTTCATTCACAGATCACACCATACAGTAGGTGGAAGGTCTCAAAAGAATTTACAACAGACTACTTGAACAAATAGGTAGGTTGTGAGGTCACAACACACATTCAGTTGCCAAAACAGAAAGAAAGAAAGAAACCCACAGTATAACCCCTGCTTTCACTATATTTGATGTCAGTATAACTTGTGGAGGAGATGGGGAAAAACCAGTTGTTTAAGGATACAGGTGGAACT
>NW_012273363.1:0-2547 GCF_000151885.1 Dipodomys ordii
ATATAGCTAAATTCCAAGTCTTCAAAGTCTATGACTTAAGGTTGAAAAGGCAGACAATTTAAAATCTATGTATACAATACATGTACAACATATATTTATGTGCAAATTTCACCTATGCATAATAAAGTAAATGAATAATATGATGACAGATATAGAGAAGTCTGTTGTTTGGGGTTGATGGAGAAGATTGTATTTAAATTGGGACCTGAGTGATAATAATGAGCAACTAGACAAAGCACCAAGAGCATTCAAATCAAAGAGAAAAGTTGACGCAAAGGCTCTGAGTTCAGACAGTGTCCTATGTTAGAAGTGAACTATGGTCCTGGAGATTTGAGTATTATTTTAAGTTCTAGGAAAACAGCCAGCAATAAAGTTAGAGAGCAAATAAACACCAAGTCTTCAGAGCCTTAAGAGACTAGGTGAGGAGATTGGATATTATTATAAGTATGCTGGACAACCTTGGAGTTTCTAAGCAACAGTGATACAACTTGATGTGTAAGTTTTATGTATATTTTAAACAAATTACTCTGCATTACATAGCCTATACTCAACTGTTGAGATCACCAAAAATAAATATATAGAGAAAGCATCTCCAAATATTCCCCATGCCTCCAAATGAGTATTTAATGATTTTTTATTATAAAGATATATCAGAAGACCACTTGTTCACCAATAGCTAGATCCATGAAATCTGAAAAAAAACATGAAGACAAAGTCCCAAAAGGAAGATTGAATACTGAACACAATAAGATTATGACAGGCAGAAGCCAATGTACCTGGGGTACATGCATCAGCCATAAAAATTTCTCACTGTGAACATTCAATTCCCAATAAAACACACAGGGAAAAGTTAGAAATATAGATGGCTCTGCTATATGCTAAGCCCTCTTTTTATTTAGTGAATGCATTTTTCCATGGCTTAAATGATGAAATCAGTAGTAAGTGTTTTGCTTCACATTTTCCAAAGACTACGTGTGTCTTAAGCAGACTATAGGAAATAGCTTTCAATAACCACAGCCAAAACTGATCAAATTCATGGTTTACTTAATACTTGCATAAGTATTTTGAAGGCTCAGTTTTTAAGGAGATAAGCAGTTTTATGTTTTCAAAGTATTCTCTATTCCATGTACTTAACCTATTTTCAAGGAAAAAGTCATATTATGACCATTAAAGGGAAACAAAAATGACAAATATTATCAGAATTATGATCTTCTAAAATTTAAAATTCTCAAACTTTCTATAAAGATCTCTAAAAGTATGAATAAAACTAACACAACAGTGTACACAACTTACATGCAGCTAATTAGCAAAAGTTTTCTTTCTTATCAGAGTTGGCCTCTAACTCAGAATTTTCTCTTCTTTTGTACAAAAGCTTAAATTTTCCTGCTTTGAATATAAGCTTTTAAACTGTTAAACAGATTACAAAGAAGAAACTTAGTTTAAGCAATTATTCTATTTGCATAAGCTAGCAAATCCTTTCTTAGATGCTGAATATACTAAATAAATAACAGAGTTAGTCTTGCAGTACGATCAATTTTGATTTGTGGCATCCAGATAAACAACACAAATTGAAAAAAGAATAAAGGGAACTTGGCTGTCCTGTTTACTTTTGGTAACTAGAGAAATCTCTTCTCTTTCCATCCTTTAAATGAAATGCCCTGTCTGTCAAAATAGCTGTCTGGTTATAAAATTAAATGCTGTACGAATAGATGCAAGACCAGTGATCAACTACACATTCTGGTTTCCTAACCAAAATCTAGGTATAAGAGTAATCTAAGCCACTGATGAAATCTGTAAAAGCATCTCTCACTTACGAATAAACACCTCTTTATGCTATGAACATAGATGGTATTGTTCTAATCATCATGTTTACTCTTTAAGGATAGAAATAGCACTGAACCAAGCTTCATAATAGAACAGCTGTAAACTGCTCAAATTTTAAAGTTATGCAATACATAATTACATACGTCCCCAATTATATGCTACTCACTTATGGAAAGTGCTTAACTAGGTTAAACTCTGGTAACACAGGAACAGACAGTATGGAATTTTTGCACTGGCCAAACCATTGTGATAAATAAGGTAATATCTGTCACAGAAGGCAAAAACACAGAACATAGTCAATGCCATGGAAGTCCAAGATCATTGTTTTCAACTCAACCTCAGGTGAGAGCCTGCAAGTGCTGATAGTGTTGAAAGTGAGTCTTAGAGAAACATGGAGGGATAGCCAGGAAAGACATGGGGAGGTAGAAGAAGCTCCAAAGAAAGGAGAAGAAAGAAACCACAGAGTGAGAAGTGGCCAGGTCTCTTTCAGCATCCTCAACTGCTAGTGTTGCTGGGAACACAAGACTTGAGGAGAGACACAGCCAAAGACAAGGATGAAACCGATGCCAGCAGATGCCCTGATGAAGGAACTACGATTTCACTGCTCTTCAGAACGCGATTTAATCAGGCTGGGAAGGTGGCTCAGTGGTAGAGCGCTTGCCTTGCATGCCTGAGGCCCTGGGTTCGATTCCTCAGCACCACATAAGCAAAAAGAAAAAAGCC
>NW_012273364.1:0-2635 GCF_000151885.1 Dipodomys ordii
AGAGCTGAGGGACAGCGCCCAGGCCCAGAGTTCAGGCCCCATGACCAGAACCCCCCCCAAAAAAAGTCCAAATTTCATTCTGATATTCAAATCAGTCCACACTGTATTTCAATATGCTACTTCAAGCCTCTCCCCAGGCCTCTTTGCTCTAAATTAGTCTTTAATTTGAATGTTTGCTTTTGATTTTTCATGCTGAGTGTTTGGGGCCCAGGAGTGTAGTCATGGAGATGGGAGGGCAGGGATGGCAGGGGAAAAACAAAGGAGGAGGCAACAATGCTTGATATGAAATGCACTCATTACCTTGCTCATGTAATTGTAACCCCTCTGTATGGTATTTTCACAATTAAAAAACTATAAAAAAAAGACACACTGGTAAGGCAGAAATATTGGAGTGGGGTATGTGTTCGTGTGTGTGTGTGTGTGTAAGAGAGAGACTTGGAGTAGACTTACCGAAGCTGCAGTGATTGTGATGTAGATTGTTCACAGACCACATTTTGGGATAAATTGCTTTATTTCTTCATGACATGCTCCTTTTTAGGATGATTCTCCAGTTACCGGATTGATCACACTTTAAAGTTTTAAAGCATAGTTGACAAATCATCCCTACATGCTCAAGTGTAGAGACCCTGGATCTGACTAGCTATGGTACACTGTTCTTCATGCTTTTAGTTCATTGTTAGAAACTTAGGTATATAACAATATTTTTTACTTTCCCTTTAAAAGGCTGAATCTCAAACACAATTGTTGCCACACTGAGTTAAAGTATAAAAATATAATAATCCACAAACCTCTCTTTTTCTATGCCTATGAAACTGCATACCAAAATTACTTTATACCTACTACAAAGGAAAGATGGTAGATGTAATTGGCCTCTTTTCTCCTAAAGAAAATATATCAACTTTTCACTCTGGTACTGAATGTATTTGCACCAAACTGTCCATCAGTATATAGAATTCAACAAGTTATAGAATTATGTCTCTTGAATGTTTGTGAGGCAGGTCAACGGATTAGTCCATATTCTTAAGGACTCTTGGACTACCAGAGGCTTTGTGTTCAGATTTAATTAATACACATTTCTTAGACTCTCCTGTCCATGGTTTGAAGAGCTGACTGAGTATAAATAATGCTAGCAATGAAATCATTCACTGAATTATATATTGAGACTGGGAGCTCAATGTCATAGAACATGGAAGAAACAGTATCACTCTTTGTAAATTCAGCTCCATGTTCTGTTCCATGCTTTTGATGATTTTTGGGAATATGTTTGTCAATATGATCCGTTATGCCAGAGAGTAAATAGTTTGACTATTACCAGCTTCTGTAAGGCTCCTAGAAGACAAGCAATCTCCAGGATATTTGCCACAGTGGAACACAGCCACTCTGCTCCCTCACCTCTGGGCTAGAGTCAGCTCTGTGCATCCAGAGGCAACTGATTATTGCTCTAAGACTGCCTTCCTTCCCTTCAATGATTATCTGTGAAGCTTGCAATGGCTAGATAAAAGAATAAACACAGAGACATACAATATGTTTGCTCCTGTAATTAAATAATTTGTGTGGGATTGAATCAGTGACCTTTGGGCCAATAAATTAGACCATGTATAGTACAAGCAGAGAAACCTACTCCTGTTGAAAGTGAACTCATGAAAAGATAAAGAAAGTAAAAATATTGATGAGGCAAGATGATGGGCATTGCTTGTACTCAACCATATCATTGCTTTTTCTCAACCATAAAGGTCTGAGAAAAGTCTTACCGAAGTCTTCTATGTTATAAATGGCAGCACAGGTGTTTCCCAAACATGGCTGCATATTAAAATTATGCAAGAATTTTTATATTAAATGATTATAGAGATGTATCCATCTATAAACCATGAATATATATAGCTCAATTAATTTTCATAATATATAGTCCTATTTCTACTATCAAGCAGAACATTCTTAACCATCAGAAATATTCAGGTTCTTTCTAGCTATTACCTATTCATAAAAACCTGTCTCAACTTTGAATTCTACTATAGTCTATAATTATTGAGAAATTATATCCATGTAATAATAGTGTGTTATATGTCAGGCCTTTTCCCAATCCAATGCTATGTGTGCCTCTGCAAATATCAATAGTATATTCATGTTTTATTGTTTAATATATTTATATACTATAACCTATCTATTCTGCTATTGCAGAGACTAGGTTCACTGTATCTTGAGCCTATTGCAAACAGATTTTCTATAAATAATAGTTTGCAAATATTTTAGTGATCATTTGTAAACACATTGCTGGGTGCATGCTCAGAAATAGAACTATTAAAAATATATAGCTTCATTTTAGAGTACATATCACTTATTTCTGAAGTGGTCATATCAATCCACACTCAAATTCTCCTTGTTCCATAAGGAATATAAAGGTGTCCAGACCAGACAAGCTCCATCCATAAACTACTCCAGAAAACTCAAGTCATTATTTCTGGGATTAAAGGCCAAAAATTACTTTTTTTTTTGTTGGTTGTGGGGCTTGAACTCTGGGCCTGGGCGCTGTCCCTTAGCTCTTCAGCTCAAGGCGAGCGCTCTACCACTTGAGCTACAGCGCCACTTCCGGTTTTCTGGTGGTTTATTGGAGATAGGAGTCTCACGGTCTTTCCTG
>NW_012273365.1:0-2008 GCF_000151885.1 Dipodomys ordii
CTCTCTCTCTCTCTCTCCCTCTCTCTGTCTCTCTCTCTCCCTCTCTTCCTCTCCCTCTCTCTCCTTCTCTCTCTCCCTCTCCTTTTTTTTTAAACTGACTTGGCACACGCAAATGGATGGGGATTGAGCATGAAAGGGGAGAGAGAGAGCGAGTTTGAGAGAGAAAAGGAGCAACTAACCCCCTAATCCAACCAGCATTGGTACACACACACACACACACACACACACACACACACACACTCCACCGACGTCCTCCTTGGATCCTCGATCTCTCATTTCCCCCTCCTTCCCTCCCTCTCTCCCTGTCTCCCTCTCTCCCTCTCTCCTTCTCTGCGTTTGCCAGCAACGGTCTGCAGCCGGTCAGAACTCGTCTTCTTTCCCGGGGAATCTGCGAGCTCCCCCTTTTCCTCCTGTCGGGCGGAGGGAAGCAGCTCGAAGTTTACACCCCTGTGCCGTGCCACAGCCGAAAGCCTTTTTCTTCAGCTGCCGCTTTTTCCCTCCTGGTTTTTGTTTTTGTTTTTGCTGGGAGTGGGGTGGTGTGTGTGTGTGTGTGTGTGTGTGTGTGTGTGTGTGTGTGTGTGTGTGTGTGTGTGTGTGTGTGTGGTGTATGTAGAAGATGGTGGAAGGTGGGTTTCAATTTTTAAATTTTGCCTATTTTTGTTCTCTCTCTTTTTTCTAAACTGAAAAAGGATGCTCAGGGGGAGAGACTGAAAAAAATTTTTTTTGTTGGCTTTTGTTTACCTGGCGTGTGCGGCAACCAGCTCACTCCCCTCTCTGCTTGCTAGCCCTGACCTTTCTTTCTTTTTGCTCCTTTTCAAAAAATATTAATTTCCCCCTTCTGTGCAATGGAGTGGGGGGGTGGCAGAGGGGGAAGGGTTTGAGAATCCACCCAAGCCCAGCCTCTATTCCCCAGAACACCAATAATAACCCCCTTTAAAACATTTACCTTCCTCCCCTGCTCCTCCCCCTCCCCCTCCCCCATCGCCCCCAACTCACAACTCTGTTCAGTTCAGAATCTCAGAATCGGGCGTTGCGCTTTGCCGGGTGCGTCAGATCAATGGTAATTATTTAATTTTTTTCCAGTTTTATTTTTGTAAACAGAAAGCAATTATTTTAAACTTCAAACAAGCCAACAAGCCAAAAAAAAAAACCAACCTCATGAACCGCGTGTCCAGCCCTCTTGTCACCTGAGTGGGAAAGAGGGTGAAGGGGTCTGGGGGGGAGCTTGGGAAGGGGTGGCAAGATGACCCATGCATCTCTTAACCCTCACATGGCTGAGACAACCACTGCATTTGTGCTAACAAGAAGTGTTTTTGTTCATTATCACTGTGATTAACATTATATGCGTGCCGGTAACAAAGCTGAAAATGACATATGTAGGATTTAGGTCTGATTAAAAAATGCTGGGGTGGGTGTTCCAAGGGAATCGGGAGAAAAGAAAATGAAAACAGCCTGGGAAGAGGGGACCCAGAGCGGTTTCCTCCATCGAATGCTTGCTTGTGGATGTCATTTTCTCTTTTCTTTGGGGCAGCCAAAAATCAGCCGGTGGCGGGACAGGAGGTGAACCCCTGCATGCCCCGCGCGCCTGTGCACCCACAGGCGTCTGTGCAGATGGACGCGGTGCTGGGGTGAGCTGACCTCTCGCTCATGGCTGCAATAGAACATGGAGATGTCATGGGCGCGACAGAGATACCACCAGTGTGTGAGTGTGTGTGTGTGTGTGTGAAAGAGAGAAAGACAGAGAACGCCTGTGCGCGTGTGTGAGGGAGAGAGAGAGAGAGAGAGAGAGAGAGAGAGAGAGAGAGAGAGAGAGAATAGGTGTGTGGACAGGCTCCCAGTGCCTCTGTCTGGCTGCTGAGGCTGAGATGGGAGCAAGTGGCTGGGGAAGCTGGTGGTGGCTTCAAACCACACTTTTGTAGAACAATCGCAAGAGAAAATTGCTGAGGGGAGGGAGGAGGAGGAAGAAGAGGAGGAGGAGGAGGAAGAGGAGGAGGAGGAGGAGGAGGAG
>NW_012273366.1:0-4881 GCF_000151885.1 Dipodomys ordii
ACGGGCCTCCTCCGGCAGCTCCGCCCTGGGCGCGCACTCACTGCATCCCCTCGGTACGGGCCTCCTCCGGCAGCTCCGCCCTGGGCGCGCACTCATTGCTGGACAGCTTGCACACGGGCCGCTGGGGCTCTTTATCTTGGTTGAGCCGGCACCCAAGGCATTGTGGGAAGAAGTATTCTAGCAGGAGCCTGAGGCACTATGGGAGCAAGAGGTACCATGGCGGGCCATGTGTTACCTGCCACCTGTTTGGCTGTCATATTTTTATCCCTATCCACCTATCAGTTCTGCTCTCTTTCCCTCAGTTTCTCTTCATTGTATTACACCAAAGTGAACAGTATGTGAACCATTTCTTTTCTGAGTTTTTCTCTCATGCAGAATTCAATTTGGCCTCCCCATATGACATTAGTGGGTGTGGGAATTTAAAAGGCCAGAAATATTTGGACACCCGGGGAGCAGGGGCCAGGAGGTCAGAGCCCTGGACACACAGACACATGGGCTGAAGTCTGCTGCTGCTAGAACCTGGCTGAAAGCCACCATTGTTGTTAGTGGACACGCAGAGACGGGGTGAGGGCGGGGAAGCCAGGCCTCCTGATGAGTGAAGAGTCTTGGCATGTTCTTTCCTGAGCACACATCGTCACCTCGGCTGAAGCAACAAGGCTATGACACCCATGGAAAACAGCGAACCAGAACTGGACATTCACTTCTGAGCCTGTGTCTTAACAAGCCCACGTACCTAAAACAGGCAATAATGAATGAGAGAAGCCATGGAATCTCATTGTCTCTGCCGTCAGATGGAAAGTCGCACTCTGGAGCACGGTGCCTGGATCCTGTGACACACCAACAAGGGGCCACCCACTTTCCTCTGCTCCAAAGGAAAGCTTAACCATGACAGAAGAAGCAGGTGGGAGGAAGGGAATGGATTGGTCCGAGGAAACCTGATACCCCAAGAAGGATTTATGAAGGAGAGACACAAATCATCATCTATTCCACCCCACAGGGGTGGGTGCTCACCTCCCAAGGAAGGAATGCAGGTTAAAGTTAATAGAAGAACCTTCTAGAAGCATCCATTCCTTGCCTGAATGGGGAGGTGGGAGAGGCCTCTTCTAAAATTAGATGGGTGACCTATATTTCAGCATGTCTTTCTTTGTCAACCCTGTGTTCTGACAAGCTGACTTCAGCTCTCGGGTTTAGACAGAAGGTTTTCAGAGGGAACCTGATCCCTTCTGAGTTTATTACAACCCGGGAAGCCAAGGCCACAAAAGGCGTCTTTCACACGCAGGAAGAGTTTTCAGCTGGAAAAATAAACTGACAAAGACAACATTTACATATTGCTAATGATACAGTGTCCAGGGAGGAAACTCCACAAGGCTTTTTTTTTTTTTCAGCCAATGGATTCAGCATTTTAAAAGATGGAAACACCGGTTGTATTGTAACGCAGGATCTTTCTGCTTCCTGGCTAAACTTCTGTGAATTTTCCCATGAGTGGAGTCCTGGAGACCTGGGACAGGCTGCCGTGGCTCAGGGCAGTGCATCTCATGCATATCTGTACACACTCAACCCCAATCACAGCTTTCACGCATCTCCAAAGTTGAACAATGATTGTGTAAATGTCAAACAGTAAACAGAGGCATAGTATAAACTCTATATTGATAAAGAGCTGGTCTTAAACTTCTCTTGGGGAAGCAAAGCAAAGTGGGTATGTGTGTTCATTCTACAGGGGGCTAATGCTCTACAAAATCTTCTCTTCTATGTTTTCACAGACCCAGTCAATAATATATGAAGCTACCCAGCTGGAATTGGTCTGGACTGGCTGGCCCTGGAATCAATCTATAGGGATAGCAGTAGCTAAGGAGAGAGATGCCTTATTAGCCTCCAAAAGGACCACTTCTGCCCTTCAGTTTCTAGAGCCTTCCTTCAAATTTTTTCCCTCCTGCTGAAATAAGGATGCTGGGTCTAACCAGCACCATCTTGGACACGTGGTGGATGATAGGAAGCTAAGATTAACTGCCGCCATCTTGTCTTCATGGTAGGGAAGTTCCACCCCAGGTGATAGGCATGTCTGAATTCCTAGAGGCAGGGGCAGGAACTTGAACGATAGGTTTCTGGACCTGTCAGTCCCATGTTTTGAGACTCTTGAGTTTTCTGTGACCCTGCTCCCTGCCCCTGGCCCCATTCAGGCCAGGACCAGCTCAGGTACCATTATGCCATGTCTCCTGTCTCCTGTCTCCTGTCTCCTTCATCCGGTCACCATGGCAGCCAGTTCAGCTCTCCGTTGGAGCTTATCTGGTTTGTTAGTATTGTTTTTCTGTTCTCACTTTACTACTGTCATGGCTGGGTTTTTCTAACAGTGTTAAGTGTATTCACAGGGCTGCAGGTCTTTGTGACAGGAGTCCATCTGCAGTCACCGGCTTTCCAATAAAGACTCCCAATGCAGCCTCTTAAAAGATGGCTTCCCTGTTTACTCATGACTAAACTCCCATACAGCACTGCTTCCTCGATTATCCACAACGTCCACTGCTGTGGCCGTGGGAGGTCAGGTTTCCGCTGAGCCAGCCTGACCTTCCTCAGAAGACTCGTTCAGATTTCATAGCCCCACCACAAAATGGGTGCCGGAAGCTGGTCATGAAGACAGCTCATATCCAGGTGTCAGCCAGGCCCTACACCCTTCTGTCCCACCAGAGAGGAGACAGGTAGTCTGCGGTGAAGCCACTGTGTTAAGTATGGTATCAGTACCTTCTGATGAAGCCACATCAGAAAAGGACATATTCCATTGCTAACTTTCCAGCTGACCCAGCAACTATGCTACCAGGAACTGTACGACTCAAGAACTTTGGATCTTGCATTTGGCAAAAGGAGAATCGAGGCAAGATGTGGGCATGAGGAAAGACATTAGGAAAGCTTATCAGAAAGAAATATGGCAGAGAGGAGAGCAATTCTGCCATCTTGGCGCGGCCATGGGTTAGCAAGTGCTGGAGTCCTTGAAGATGGCTTTCTGATTGGTCAGTCTCCTTCCTGGCTCCTGTATGACCAAGATGCCAGAGATTCACTCTCCCTTCCTTATTTTTCATTCTGTTGTCCTTCCTTCCTCCTGACTTGTAGGCACCCCCCCCCCTCAGTTCATTTTCAGGCAGATTTTGGTTTACAGCTTCTTCCTCCCCAAATTCAATGACTGGCTGCTTTTCTATTAATTCCTGTCAATAATTGCCAGGTCTTATGAATACAAAATATCACACATCCATTCAGTAGCTCTTTCTGAAGCTAATGAGATGCTATTATAGCCGCCTGGTGCTGCCGCAGGTGAGGCTGGAAGGGAAGAGGACCAGCTCTCAGCAACTCTTGTTGGCCCAGAATTGACCTCCAGAGCCCCCTGCCAGTCTTTCTGGCATTTAAAGTTAGAGCGCTTGTCACTTTTCAGACCAGCCCCCAGCCCCCAGCACCAGCCCCTCCCCTGTAGGAACCCTCTGGCAGCTTTCTAAGCTTACTTCAAAAGCACAGGTTAAAGTCACAGTGCATCTTTCCCGGGGCAGCAACAAAAGTTCTGTTTTATCTGCTCCTCAGTGGTGCTCACCTGTAGGAAATGTTACACCTTTTTATTAAGCTGATGAGTTGTGTCTTCTGTATAAATGGGAGGCATTCTTGACAGGCTTAAAGTCATTAACACTCGCCTGGAATGCTGGACCCTGCCCTCCCTCCCTTTGTCCCTGTAGGTAGGAAGCCTGCCCGACCCCCAAACCCCTAAGCATATTTTCTTTCCCCTTGATACTTACATGGCTGATTTATTGAAATGAGCAAAAGCTTGTAAGTTGGCAGGATAGACCCTGACACAGATGTGCACAATAAAACACATTTGATGTTTTCAAATAAAGACCTTGCCTTAAATTAGCAAACGATTGGATTACTCTGACAGGTTGGCAAAACAAACCTTCACTCAGCAGTTGTCACATTCTATCTAGAAACATCTTGCTGGGGTCTGGCCAAGAAAGGTGCTTGGAGGCTAGGGGAGGGGAGGCAGGGCCCTGCCTTGGGGACAGTCAGCAGGGATCCTTTGTGGACTCTGTTGACAAACACCCTTGAAACCAAAACTTGCTTCATTAAAAACAAACTGTTGAAAACACACATTTACTGTTAATCTACTCGGCCAATAGGCCAATAAAGAGTTGTTTGTTCTCCCTCTTTCCCTCTCTTCCTCCCTCCCTCTCCATCCTTCCTTTCTTCTCCCCTTTGAAAAATATCTAAAGCCAAGAACAATGAGTATCATGGCAGCTAATCATTTTCATCCCCTCCTTTTTTTTTTTTTTAAAGAACACTACTTTAATTAACCAATACATTGGTGAATTTTACTGTCAAATATCAAGTTCCACAGGTAAGTTTTCCCAGTTTCTCCTCTGCGGCAGCTTTGGGGTGGGGGTGGGGGGTTCTTTGTAGCAGGAGAATGAGGGCAGTGGTCTGTGCTCATGGAGCTGGGTGTGTGACTGTCCAACCCCCCATTACTTTCATTTTCAGTCCTTCTTGTTAGAGATTTCCACTTTTATGGGTTTTTAATTTTTTTTATAGTGGGTAAAATGATTTGTTGATGGTGAAAGATAAGTAAAATGGATTTTGGGGGTGGTATTTGGGACCCTCTGTCATAAAATGGGGGTCTCTCTGGCCTTTGTGGGTGTGAGTTCAAAGTTCAACATCTCCATCTTAGCAGTGTTGGAAATAGAGGGGCTCAGGACCTTCTATTGGATGAAAAAGTGTAACTGGAGTGGAGTGGAAGAGCCACAGGTGCAATAGCAGAACTCTGACATGCATGCACCCCAAGTGGGCTGGAGAGGGTCCAATCAGAGCCTAGGACACATGCATGCACCCCAAGTGGGCTGGAGAGGGTCCAATCAGAGC
>NW_012273367.1:0-1159 GCF_000151885.1 Dipodomys ordii
AACTCTGGTTAACAAAGCTTTAAAGGCATTTAGTAATAGAGATAAGATGGAAGAAACTAATCAGGATAAGTGATTGGATTTAAAATTTTAAAAAGCCAAGCTAGCCAGGCACTGGTGGCTCACACCTGCAATGCTAGCTAATCAGGAGGCTGAGATCTGAGGATTGAGGCTCAAAGCCAGCCAGAGCAAGAAAGGCCGTGAGACTCTTACTCCAATAAGCCACCAGAAAACTGGAAGTGGTGCTGTGGCTCAAGTGGTAGAGCACTCACCTTGAGCTGAAGAGCTGAGGGACAGTGCTCAGGCCCAGAGTTCAAACCCCATGACCAACAACAACAAAAAAAAGCCAAACTAATACTGGTGGCTCACCACCTATAATTCTAGCTACTCGGGAAACTGAGATTTGAGGATGGTGGTTCAAAGCCAGACTGGGCAGAAAAGTTCGTGAGTCATTTATCTCCAAGAAACTTCCAAAAAGCCATTAGTGGAGCCTGTGGCTCAAGCGGTAGAATACTAGTCTTGAGGGGGGAAAAAACCCTCAGGGACAGACAGTGCTCAGGCCATAAGTTCAAATCCGAGGACCAGCACAAAATAAATAAACAAAATTCTGTACTAAAAGAGTAAGATTCTAGCTGAGCACTGGTGGCTCACATCTGTAATCCTAGCTACTCAGGAGGCTGAGATGTGAGAATCACAGTTTGAAGCCAGCTCAGGCAGGAAAGTTCACGGGCCTCTTCTCCAAAAAACTACTCAGAAAAGGCCAGAAGCAGCACTGTGGTAGAGTGTTAGCCCTGAGCCAAAGAAGCTCAGGGACAGCACCCAGGTTCTGAGTTCAAGTCCCAAGACTGGCACAAAAATAAAGAAAAAAAAGATTACTGTGTTCCCATTGAGACCAAAAGAGGACACTCTTAGAAGAGGAAACAAAGGCACAATGCCTCTGTGTATCTGATCATACAAAATATTTACCAAAATGAACTCCAGGAAATAGAAACAAGAGATTTTTTAACTGTTTTTGTTTACCTTTCTTTTTGTCCTATTTATTTGTTTAAATGTCTTAAGGGGGGCAGGCAACGTGGCTCAGTGGTAGAGCACTTGCCTTGCATGCATGAGGCCCTGGGTTCGATTCCTCAGCACCACATAAGCAGAAAAAGCCGGAAGTGGC
>NW_012273368.1:0-1972 GCF_000151885.1 Dipodomys ordii
GAACTCTGGGCCTGGGCGCTGTCCCTCAGCTCTTCAGCTCAAGGCTAGCACTCTACCACTTGAGCCACAGCGCCACTTCCAGCTTTTTTCTTTTTGCTATGTGGTGCTGAGGAATCAAACCCAGGGCCTCAGGCATGCAAGGCAAGCGCTCTACCACTGAGCTACCTTCCCAGCCCCATTGTGAGACTTTTATTTCCAGTTAACCATCAAAAAGCTGGAAATGGAGCTGTGGTTAACTGGTAGAGCACCAGCTTTGAGTGGAAAACAACAACAAAAGAAGGAGCAGCATCCAGGCCCTGAGTTCAAGCTCTAGTACTAGCACTCATACACTGACCAAAAAGTTGCATGGATAGTTGGCCTGTTTCCTGCACTACATTATAACTCAAACGTAGGAAATGCAGCTATTTCTATTTTTAAAACTGTATACAATTTAATGAGACAGCCTTTTGACAATGAATCGATGAGTTCCAGAACCTTTCCATTTATTTCTCTGATGACTAAAGTAAGACTGACTTAGTATTTCACCAAAATTTATGACAGCCATATTCATAGGGACCATTTGGAAAAACAGACACCTGAGTTCATTCCAATATCTATGTGTATATATACACATTTATAAAAACAAACAGACACACATATAAACATAAACTATATATAGCTAGCTAGATGGATGGATGCATGGGCAAACAGACAGACAGACAGACAGACAGACAGACAGACAGACAGACAGACAGACAGACAGACAGACAGACAGATAGATAGATAGATAGATAGACAGATAGATAGAGGAAAATGGCAGTCCAGAAGATAGCAGACAGCACTGGGTATAGTTCATACACCTGTAATCCCACCACACACACACTTGTGTGTGGTCAGTAATTGAGCAGTCCGCTGGGCTGTGGGTAAATGGGGACAGAGCTCATCAGCAGTTTCCTCATACACCTGGCACCTGGGTGCTCCATCTCCTGGCAGAATTCTTGGTCTGCAAACCGCAGGGGTGTCAGGCTCGCTGAAGAACTAGGGCAGCGAGGGCCCCTCCCCACGCATCCCCTCCCCCACTCGTGCCAACAGCCCAGCTTCTGCTAGGGGCCGGGTTTTTTAAACACAGCCATTGTTGCACAGGCTTCTCTGGACATGGGGGCTACACTGGATTTTTTCCCCTTGGGTTGGTAGTGGGGCTTGACCTGTGGTCCTGGGCACTGTCTCCTGAGCTCCTCAACTCAAGGTGAGCTGCTCTTACACAAGAGCCACGACGCCACTTCTGGTTTTCTGGTGGTTAACTGGAGATAAGAGTCTCATGGACTTTCCTGCCTGGGCTGGCTTTGAACCACAGATCTCAGCCTCCTGAGTGGCGAGGATCACAGGCGTGAGCCACTGGCGCCTGGCTTGGATTTTTTTTTTTTTAACCAGAGGCTTATTGTCCCAGGCTGGGGGGAGGGGGGTCCCTTTCAAGTCTAATGGCTTTGCTCCTCCTGTTTATGTTCTGGAAATAGGATGAGTTGGAAAGACTGGGGTTCCACACCTCAGAAACACTCTCCCTCTGAGATCTCTCGCAGCTCTCCCTCCCCATCTCTTCTCATACAATCTCTCCAGCAAAGATGGGAAAATCACCTCCAGGGGGCTGCTTTCTGCTCTGCCAAGTGCTCCAGGGAGACATGCAAGGGTCTTGGCATCATGCTGTGACTAGCGGGGGGGGGGGGGGGCAGGACAGAAGGCACTGGGTGAACTGATGGGTTACAATTGTTCTACCACAAGGCCTTTTTCTTTTCTTCCTTCTTTCCCTCTTTCCCTCCCTCCCTTCCTCCCCTCCTTCCTTCCTTTCTTACTTTCACTTTCTTTTTTCTCCCTTCCTCCCTCCCTTTCTTCCTTCCTTTCTTCCTTCCTTCCTTCCTTTCTTCCTTCCTCCTCTCTCTCTCTTTCTTTCTTTCTCTCTTTCTTTCTTTCTCTCTTTCTTTCTTTCTTTCTTTCTTCC
>NW_012273369.1:0-1741 GCF_000151885.1 Dipodomys ordii
CTTTCTTTCTTTCTTTCTTTCTTTCTTTCTTTCTTTCTTTCTTTCTTTCTTTCTTTCTTTCTTTCTTTCTTTCTTTCTTTTCCTCAAGGCTAGTGCTCTACCACTTGAGCCACAGCTCTACTTTCTACTTTTTTGGTGCTTAAGTGGAGATACAGAGTCTCAGGGACTTTCTGCACAGGCTGTCTTTGTAACATATCCTCAGGTACCCTATCCCTTGCATATTACAGGACTGAGCCACTGGAAGCTAGTTAACTGTGTATGATTTTTAATGGGAATTAATATCTGAAAGGGAGAGATATTAGAGACCATGAAGAAATACCTACATGTTGGCCAGGTACTGGTGGCTTACACATGTAATCACAGCTACTCAAAAGGCTGAGAGCTGAGGCTCTTAGTTCAAAGCCATCCCAGGAAGAAAAGCCCCTCAGATTCTTGTCTCAAATTAGCCACCAGAAAACTGGAAGTGGCACTGTGGCTCAAAGAGGTACACTGCTAGTCTTGAGTCAAAAATCTAAGGGAGAATATCAGGCCATGAATTCAAACCCCATGATGGGCAAAACAAAAACAAAAACAACCAAAGCATCCTACCTTTGGGAAAAAAATTTTCTACAGACAACAATTTCAAAAATAACAATAAAACTAACAAATATGCATTATAAAATAACATGTGGAGAGAAAAAGTCTTTGGTAAAATTTTCTGAGTAATGTGCAGAGGAAGAATAACTAGATAATTTAAATAGCATTCTGATCCAGGCATCAGTGTCCCCCATCTGCAATCCTAGCTCCTCAGGAAGCTGAGATCTCAAAAATCATGATTCTTGGTCAGCCTGAGCAAAAAAAGTGTCTAGACTCATCTCCAAGATAACAACAAAAAGGAAAGCTGCAAGTGTGTATCAAGTGTAAAGGTGTCAGTCTAGCAAGTATGAAGCTTTGAGTTAAAAGCCCCAGAACCTCCAAAATAGATACAACATTATGGAATAGCATTCTGGATGATTTGCATGGATTTTCTTATATTAATATGCCTTATGGATCACTTAGAACATAAAGATAGCATGTATTCCTAAATCCAGAGTCACAGCACACTTAAAGTTAGAATAAATTTCCATAAGTAATAATTAGTTCATTGCAATTGCATTAGCTATGAAGTATGTGAGGAAACAAAATCGAGCCCCTGGCAACTACAGATGTGTGCTACAAAGATGCTTTGTGAGGACAGTGTGCTGTCTTTTTTTCATGGCTATAAACACAGTGGATCTGAAACTATATCAGTTTTAGACTTAAAAGCGAATGCATCAATGACTGACTTAGTGAATGAATGTATACAGAAGTTAGGGCTAGCCAGGCGCTGGTGGCTCATGCCTATAATCCTAGTTTCTTAGGAGGCAGAGATCTGAGGATTGTGACTCAAAGCCAGCCCAGGCAGGAAAGTCCATGAGAATCTTATCTCCAACAAACCATCAGAAAACCGGAAGTGGTGCTGTGGCTCAAGTGGTAGAGTGCTGGCTGTCAGCTGAAGAGCTGAGAGACAGCACCCAGGCCCAGAGTTCAAGCCTCATGACAAAAATAAAGAAAGAAAGAAAGAAAGAAAGAAAGAAAGAAAGAAAGAAAGAAAGAAAGAAAGAAAGAAAGAAAGAAAGAAAGAAAGGAAGAAAGAAAGAAAGAAAGAAAGAAAGAAAGGAAGGAAGAAAGGAAGAAAGAAAGAAAGAAAGAAAGAAAGAAAGAAAGAAAGAAAGAAAGAAAG
>NW_012273370.1:0-1671 GCF_000151885.1 Dipodomys ordii
GAGGAGGAGGAGGAGGAGGAGGAGGAGGAGGAGGAGGAGGAGGAGGAGCTGCTCACTGTCCTGGTATCCTGTGTGCATTGGCCTGGGGTTAAAGCAATGTTGAAGAGACTTTTTTGTTTAGATTGCCCTCCATGCCATAATCCAACCCATCTGTTCTGAAGCAGAGGGACAGAGATGACCATTTTTAGCTGCATATTTGCTCATCCTTGGTGGTAGAGTTCTAGTTACAGGTGTGCAAATTTCCATAGCATTCCTATCTAGATAATTTGACCTGGACTATGTGTGCTTTGCTAGGTCTACTAAACATCCTTACCAGAAGAGGAAAGGGAGTGATTCCAGCCTTTTCAGAATTTGGAGTGATGATGATCCAGAGGTGGCTCTCAGTTTCCTTTACAATAAAACTGGCAGCTTGAATAATGGAGTCAACCAAATTGACCAGATGGTCTGCACTTGGTTAAATGCATTTTAATTAACCAGTCAGTGCAAACAACTGATTTAATCTTTTGCAAAAGAATTTCCATTAAAGGACTAACAACAATGGCCACAACCACAAAGTAGTTCAAACAAGTTTATTTTGTTTTCTCTTCTCTGATGTAGAGCAAATTGTGAAGGGAGAAAGCATATTAGATAAATCCCCACGCTGATCTTTATGAAGGGTTTAGTGACATCAAACATTACCTTAGACATATCTGAAGTCATGGTTGAAAATAATGAGTCTTCAAACAGATGGGCATCTAGAAACATTTAGTAATTACTCTGGGTACTTTCTGGCCTTGGGAACTGCAGATAGGAAAAACAGAGATGCGGGATCTTAAATATGTGTGGAAAGTTTGACTGTTTTCTACATATGTTCCTCTGAGATGCCTCAGAATAATATATCATAATAATTACCAGCTGACTGTGAAGCACTAAAATAAACCTTATATTTAATCCTATAACACTCTTGAAAGGCTGGGATTTGTAACCCTTTGTTATAAATGACAGATGTGTGGATCAGGAAATAAATAAATGGCTTACGTTGATCAATTTGTAAAGCTGGGACTCAACTCAGACCTTATCTTATAATTCTTTCTAGTTCTCAACTGTGTAACAAGTAGAATAAAGATGAAATATTAATGCCCTTGAAAACTATAATTAGATGTAAGTCCCTTCAATCTGAATTGTCTTTAACTTCATCGAGTATACTCATAGGAAGAATGTTTCTTATGAAGTCCAGTAGCTAAAATTAAACTTGTTCCAAAATATAAATCATGCAGGAATTCCTTAATAACTGTTTAACCAGGTAGTAGTGACTGTGCACTATTGGGCTTTATAAAGAGATTAAGTTACCAGTTCTGATTATGATATATGTTTATGCTTTGCTAAAAAAATTGAAAAGAATGCAAGCATGAATGTCAGGAAGTAGTAGCCTCAGAGTAGAAGCAGGTGTCTGGGTCACAAGTCAAAAGTTTCTGTTTTCTTCTAATTCTTACTCCTGGGACAGTCTGGGAAAGGTCTTGGGAGTCAGAGAATGGCAGTTCACAGCTACAGAAGAGGCAGAACACAGAGAACCCTGGGAATGGAGCTGAGGATTTCTTTTTTTTTATTGTGAAAATACTGTACAGAGGGGTTACAATTACATGGGCAAGGTAATGAGTACATTTCTTATCAAGCATTGTAGCCTCCTCCTTT
>NW_012273371.1:0-1498 GCF_000151885.1 Dipodomys ordii
TTTCTTTCTTTCTTTCTTTCTTTCTTTCTTTCTTTCTTTCTTTCTTTCTTTCTTTCTTTCTTTCTTTCTTTCTTTCTTTCTTTCTTTCTGGTGATTAATTGGAGATGAGTCTCATAAACATCTTTTTTTTGGATCCGGTCGTGGGGCCTGAACTCTGGGCCTGGGCGCTGTCCCTCAGCTCTTCAGCTCAAAACTAGCGCTCTACCACTTGAGCCACAGCGCCCCTTCTGGCTTTTTTCTTTTGGCTTATGTGGTGCTGAGGAATCGAACCCAGGGCCTCATGCATGCAAGGCAAGCACTCTACCACTGAGCCACCCTCCCAGCCCTCTCATAAACAGCTTGAGCTGGCTTCAAACCACAATCCTTAGAGCTCAGCCTCCTGAGTAGCTAGAATTACAGGTACGAGCCACTGGTATCTGACCCTACTCTAATTTTTGAAAGATCTGGAAAAACCTTAGTCATCATGTCCTATTTTATCAGTATATGTTGTTACAAAATTGATATATTTAAACACAAGCTTTAGACTCAGTAGACCCAGCTTTGAATTGAAGCTATCCTACTTGGAAATTTAATTAATGTTTTAGAAGCCCAGTTTTCTGATGTACAAAGTGGGAATTTCTACCTCAAATGTCTTAATACCTTATATGGTAGGTATTAATTAAAGAGGTGCTAGTTTTCCCTTTTAGTTCTAACCTCAATATCTGGGGCTGTGATGGAGACTCATTCCTTTCACTTTGCTTGACGAGTTACTTCCAAGTATCATGACCCCTCTGCCAGGAGAACAGGACTAGATGCTGGCAAGCTCACCCCTGGATAGACAATCTCATTCCCTCCGGCTCCGGTTGGATTTCACTTCCCTTCCTTTTCTTCGTCTACATGGCTCACTTTTTCCCAGGCGTGGTCCAGATTCTTCACATTCCTCTTAAGCCACAAAACTGGCATAGGACCTAGCAAATAACTGCTGAGAACAGAGTGTTTTGGGATGGTGAGCACATGTTATGTAACTGCTAATGCAAACCCATGTCATCATCATGCTTGAACCTGTGGCGCTGTACTTCCTGTCCATGTCTACAGTGCTGAGTTGGACATACAGGCATTAATACCTCATGTGAACATCTGTTTGGCTTCTCTGAATAATCTGTCAGACTTGTGTCTTCAGGCTAGACCCCACTCCCAAACTCCAGACTCACAGATCCAACTCTGACATCTCTCTGTGAACATCTAATGTACCTTCATCTCCAATGGGAAGTGCTATCCACAGCCTTCCCAGTCCCATTTGACTACAGCTCTAGTTTTGACTTCCCAGGCTGTTAAAAACCTTGCCATGATTCCTGACTCTTTTTTTTTTTTTTTTTTTACTCTTTCACATTTATACTGAATCCATGAGGTATTCTTTTTATTTATTTATTATTTATTTATTTTTGGGTCTGGTCGTGGGGCCTGAACTCTGGGCCTGGGCGCTGTCCCTCAGCTCTTCAGCTCAAGGCTAGCACTCTAC
>NW_012273372.1:0-1407 GCF_000151885.1 Dipodomys ordii
CTGGAGGTCTGGGAAGGTGGCTCAGTGGTAAAGCTCTTGCCTTGCATGCTTGAGGCTTTGGGTTCAATTCCTCAGCACCCATAAGCAAAAAAAAAAAAAAAAAGCCAGAAATGGCGCTGTGGCTCAAGTGGTAGAGCACTAGCCTTGAGCTGAAGAGCTGAGGGGCAGCGCCCAGGCTCAGAGTTCAGGCCCATGACCAGACCCAAAATAATATATCAGCAAACCTATCAACTGTGCATTCAAAATAGGTTCATTATTTGATTACTTCCCACACAACTCCACTCACTCCACCACTCTAGGTAACCTTTATCCCTCACTGGCACTATTTAACCCTCTAAATGGTGTCCCAGCCTCCACCTTTCTCTGTATAATCTCATTTTATCTAATTTATTTTATTTTTTGTTGGTCATTGGGCTTGAACTCTGGGCTTGGGCGCTGTCCCTGCACTTTTCAGCTCAAGACAAGCATTCTACCACTTGAGCCACAATGCCACTTCTGGTTTTCTGGTGGTTTACTGGAGATGATAGTCTCACAGACTTTCATGCCCGGGCTGGCTTTGAACTGCGATCTCAACCTTCTGAGTAGCTAGGATTACAGGCGAGAGCCACCAACGCCTGGCTAATTAATTTATTTTAATAGCCATTGTGATAATCCTGTGAAAACTTTCAGTTACAGAAATGTAAAAAAATAGCTGAGCGCCGGTGGCTCATGCCTGGAATCCTACCTACTCAGGAGGCTGAGAGCTGAGGATCATGGTTCAAAGCCGGCCCAGGCAGGAAAGGCTGTGAGACTTATCTCTAATAAACCCACAAAAAACTGGAAGTGGCACTATGGCTCAAGCTGTAGAGCACTAGTCTTGAGCTGAAGAGCTGAGAGACAGCACCCGGCCCAGAGTTCAAGCCCCAAGACTGATTTAAGAAAAGCAAAAAAAGGGCTGGGAAGGTGGCTCAGTGGTAGAGCACTTGCCTTGCATGCCTGAGGCCCTGGGTTTGATTCCTCAGCACCACATAAGCAAAAAGAAAAAAGCCGAAAGTGGCGCTGTGGCTCAAGTGGTAGAGCGCTAACCTAGAGCTGAGAGACAGCGCCCAGGCCCAGAGTTCAGGCCCCATGACCGGACCAAAAAAAAAAAAAAACCCAAAACAGAAATGTAAAAAATTAGTATATCATCCTGACACACAGTAAATGCTTAACAAATGTTTGTTTTATATTGTTACTGAAGCTTAAGAACATAGTGAAGTTACTTTAAGACTTGGGATATTCAAGCCGGGCACTGGTGGCTCACGCCTGTAATCCTAGCTACTCAGGAGGCTGAATTCTGAGGATCGCGGTTCAAAGCCAGCCCGGGCAGGAGAGACCGTGAGACTCCTATCTCCAATAAACCACCAGAAAACCGGAAGTGGCGCTGTA
>NW_012273373.1:0-3331 GCF_000151885.1 Dipodomys ordii
CTCCTCCTCCTCCTCCTCCTCCTCTGCATTTTCTCTGTCGTATACCAAGACTGGCTTCTTAGTTTAACAGTGTGAGTTCCAATCCCAGACTGGAATTTTTGCCTGGCTGTGAAAGCCGAGGAAATGTCTTTCTCTCTCCCGACACTTGTGCTCACCTGTGAAATGAGGCCTGGCTACAGAGCACACCCGGCCCCGGCCCCGGCCCCACTCTGTGCCTCCTGGGTGGAGTCCCAGCTGAACGAATCAACCACTCCACAAACCACACCCGTGGGCCCCCCAATCCCTGGCCTGGTGGAGGCTCTGTGGAAGGTTCATTCAGGATGGCCCCTCGCCTCTGTGAAAAGGCCCTAACCCCCTAGCCTTCCCGGCCTTCCTGTCTACAGCCCTCGGCCACTGCCCGGGCTGTGGGGGGAAGGCAGCAGCCAGGCTCTGCTCGCTGGTTCCAAATCCTGGAGTTTTCTAAAAGCTTCGGTCATGTGGCAACCAGCCTCTTTTCCTCGGGAACACGATTGAAAGGGCTGAGCTTTACAGAGAATGATAACCTGTCATTGCCTGCCAAGAACCAGGCCGGGAAAAGACTCTCTCTAAAAGCTTCCTGGGATCTCGCTCTCTCTATCATGAGACACACTCGGGGAAGTCAGATTCCAGATGTTTGTGTGGCGTTGCTTAAAACAAGTGGACTAGCATGGAGATATACAAACACACACACACACTCACACACACTCACACACACACACACACACAGAGGATGTCTTCTTTGTCAAGATCACTAGACAGCAGGTGGTGGTTTAATTTGTTTTAGATTCAGTCCCCCTTGCCTCTCAGGTCCTATTAGCCAAGTATAGGCTCCCTACAATATTGGAATACTGGGTCTCTCTCTCTCTCTCTCTCTCTCTCTCTCTCTCTGTCCAAGAACACATCTCCAGCTCCATTCCCCAAAGCCGGCTTCCTTTGTCCTTGCCAGTGACCTCGCCGGGTCTTTCTGTAAGGACGCCCCGCCCCACCCGACAGTGTCTTCTTTCCCCACATCCATTACCACCGTTCACCATATACTTAGCCATCTGGCCAGCAAACCACCAGGCCCATTTCCCCACCCTCCACAATCAGCCGACATAATATCTGTTTCCTGACAATTTGTCCCTCTGAGAGAGCCACAGAGATAAAGCTGAAGTCATTTCAGATTACACTGACTGGCCAGATGTTCCGTGTCTGGGAAACGACGTTTGCTGGAAGTTTGCATATGCGTAATTATCGCCACGACTGCAAAGGTTACCTTGAGTCCAAGGCCCGGGCGCTGAAGCCAGCACGGGCTGGAGGAGAGCGAGCAAGCTGGCCTCCCCGACCTTTCGATCAGCCTTCCTGCTGGGCCTCCATATTTCCCTGGCCTCCACTTTTCTCTGAGCTACATTCACGCCTCTCGAAAGCTTGTTTGGGAAGAAGGGCAAGAGTCTAGCTTTAGGTCTGACTTGTGTCTTGCCTGGATTCCGGGCCTCGGTACATGACCGTGATCTTCGGTCTATGCTTTTCCTGGTGGAGATCTTCCCCCTGGCCACGCCCTCGTACACCTGTGTCCTTCTGCTAAGATCCCGCACTGGCAAATGGCTGGCATCCACCTGCATGCCAGCAGCACCCAGCTTCCACCCCCCCCCCCCCCCCCCCCCCCCGCCTCCTCTCTCTCTCTCTCTCTCTCTCTCTCTCTCTCTCTCTCTCTCTCCCCATCCCCACCCCCGCCTCTCAGGGTTACCCCAGACTGCACACACACAGACGTCCACCATTTTCTGTAAGTGCTCATTGCTGCCCCCTACCCCAGACATGGAGCTCCTCCGAGAACCTGCTCTCTCAATTCTCTACCTGCGTCTGCTCCCTGGCCCTCCTCCCGACTTAACCTATCCCCTGGCCAGCCGCGCAAGAGGCCGCCTGGAACGGCCTGTAACGTGCCCCATCCTTGCCCCAAACCGTCTGATGGTTTCCCTTGCTGCTTACATGGCCTTGAACCCAGGAAGAAATGAATCCACCAAGAAGGGGGGCTGGGCGGGCCAGGTTGCATCCCACTGGGTCTGTAAGCACACCGCACAGCTCAGGGTTCAAGTGTCCCACTTGCTAAGGACGCGCTGAGCCCAGACGGGATCAGCAAAGGCCCCAGGGTTGTCATCGGTCATCCAAGTCACCCATGAAAACCCCACGCTCTGCCTGCTTCCCGCTCACTGGCGTCCCACAGAACCACAGCGGCGTGAGTGCAGAACCTCAGGCCCATCCCAAGCGTAACGAAGCGGCCCCACCTCCTAACATGCTTCCTGGGTCACCCATGTTGTACACAGGAACCCAGCTTTTCTCCCGCAGGTTTACCAGATGTCCCACCCCAGATCCACAACACTATCTCTAGGCCTGGGATTTGGGCATCTGGGCTACTATTCAAAGATCTGGCCTTACTTAACATTATTTAACAACCTTTTGTGTGCTCCAGGAAGGGGCCGCAGCTGGCCGGGAGAAAACAAGGCAGAAAAAGAGAACTCAAGGGAAGACAGACACCACCCCCCTCGGCCCACCTCCAGGTGCGCACAGTCCATTCTGAAGGAGGCATAAAATACACATGAAAATACTTTATGGTATTCATTCACAAGCATGAGAGTGAGAGCAAGAGCAAGAGAGAGAGAGAGAGAGGAAGCCACCTGAAGATATTACCCTTCTCCTCACACCTTTTAGAAATTTCACACCTTCATCAAAGGCAGATGCTGTTTACTTGTGGGGTGCCGATGTTTTGAAAGCACTATCTGTAATTAGCTCACTTGTTCACCTGTGGAATTGTTTGGATTTCAAATTTGAAAAATAAAAAATATTTTAAAAAGAAGAAGCAGGTAGGAATCAGGTTGTGTAAATCCTGGCACTACCATACCACACCTGGTAGGGGCGCTCTTCAACATCTCCCCTTTGAGACATACCCAAAGAGAACTCAAGGCCAAGAATGTTCCAGGCACCTTCATAATGATGAAGGTACTTTTAGGAAAGTCACCAGAAACAGGTAAAGGATGGTGGGGTGAGGGAGGGAAAGGAGATACGGAAAGACAGGAGCAGAGGACTCCATCGTGTAAAAGTATAACCTGCACTGGTTTGTTGTTGTTGTTGCTGCTGCTGCCACTATATCAGACTCCTGCTGGGGTGGGGGAGGTGTGCCCCAGGGAGGAGGGAAGGGGTGAGTGGAGGGGGGAAGGAAGGTGAATGTGGTCAAAGCATTTCATGGGCAGGTATGATTCCTCAGCACCACATAAGCAGAAAAAGCCAGAAGTGGCGCTGTGGCTCAAGTGGTAGAGCTCTAGCCTTGAGCTGAAGAGCT
>NW_012273374.1:0-2294 GCF_000151885.1 Dipodomys ordii
GGTGGCTCATGCCTGTAATCCTAGCTACTCAGGAGGCTGAGATCTGAGGATCACAGTTCAAAGCCAGCCCAGGCAGGAAAGTCCGTGAGACTCTTCTCTCCAATTAATCACAGAAAAAGCTGGAAGTGGCCCTGTAGTTCAAGTGGTACACTAGCCTTGAGTGAAAGGTGCTCAGGTATAGCATCCAGGCCCAGAGTTCAAGCCCCAGGAATGGCAAAATAAACAAACAAACAAAAATATTGATGTCAAGAGTGCTGCTGGCTCATGCCTCTGATCCTAACTATTCAGGAGGCTGAGATCAGAGGATTTAAGTTCGAGGCCAGCCTGGGCATAAAAGTCACTCTGATTCCAATTAATCAGCAAAAAGCTGGGCTGGAGGCCCAGACCCTGAATTCAAAAGCCCATATATCAACAACAAAAAGTCAATGTCAAAAATGACAAACACTATGAAAATATTGCATATTTAAGGTAACTAAAGAGACTAGACAACTAAATGCAATATCTGACACTAAAATTGAACCTGTACTGAAGGTAAAAATGTCTATAAAGTACATTATTAGATCAACTAAATATTTTATAAGACAAATAGCTATTTGTATATTTTTGTGCACTAAGATTCTCCTGTTTTTGAAGAACTAAAGACAGTATGGTGTTTGGGGACATGTAAAACACATTAGTGTTGGGATAGTAATGAAAATATTCTAAACAACAAAAAAAATGTTTTTATAACCCTTCAAAAAAAAAAGTGTCCAAGGATCTTCTGATAAATCGCTTGCTATTTGAAAATGCACCACTAGGTGGAAGCATATCCAATCATAGGCAGTATTAACTTAATTCATGATTTTTCAAAATCAGACTTACAAGAACCCAAAATAGACAAAGAATTGCCTGAGAGAAGTGTGGTCCCAACAGATACACATGGCTGGTGAGCCTGTTGTATTTCACCCAATCTCACTTAGTGTTGGTTGGCCTGAGATCTCTGAACTGATTCATCCTTACTTCCTCTGACTCCATTTCTATGCAGCTTAGAACCCTTCCTTTCTTCATTCTTTCCCATCTCAGTAAGTGACGCACATGCCATCCAGCCAGTTGATTAAGGCATAAACTGAAAGTCATTCTATTGTGGGGCTTAGGGTTTCTGTTGTTGTTTCATAACTTTACTATAATATTTTTTAAGGAATCTGATCTCAATTCCTGATATTTTGGGAGACTGGCATTGTGGCTACGTTTTGTACATTTTCCATGTCTATATAAGAGGAACACACACTGTCTATTAGGTGAGGAATTGTGGCTGTAATCGAGCTCATTAACTGTTTTTTCATGTCTTCTGTGTTTTGATTACCGTTTGGCACCCTTTTCCATTTCGGAAGCAAATATGGTAAAGAAAGATCTCTCACTATAACTCGCTTTGTTAATTTTTTGCAAGTAAGTTGGTAACATTTTGTTTTACATATTAAAGGGGTATTTCAAGTTATACATCCAGAGTTTTTCCTCTCTCTTTGGTGACTTATTCCTTTATTTCTTTTCCTTTTCTTTTCTTTATTTTTGTCGGTCGTGGAGCTTGAACTCTGTACTTGGGCACTGTCCCTGAGCTCTTCAGCTACAGGTGAGCACTCTACTACATGAGCCACAGCGCCCACTTCTGGCTTTTTCTGTGTATGTGATGCTAAGGAATCAAACCCAGGGCCTATTGCATGCAAGGCAAGCACTCTACCACTGAGCCACCTTCCCAGCCCTTCTTTATTATTTCTTTTAAATAAAAGTCAGCAAGGCTAGCAACCATATTCCTTGAGAGCTTGTTTGGAGGTTCTAGCAGGGGGGCGAAGCTACTCATATACGCTTGACCGAAGGCCGGTCCTCCTCTATCGGGGAGGGTCGTCCTCTTCACCGACAGCGCAGCTTCAGGAGGGACGCACGCACGTGGAGCGACAAGGGAGGAAGGGGACACCTGCCTAGCCAGCCAGATCAGCCGGATCAACCCTGGCGATCAATGAGGTGACAGATGTCGCAGCCAGATCACCCTCACATCCTAGCAACCATATTCCTAACTACTCAGGAGGCTGAGATTTGAGGATCACAGTTCAAAGCCAGCCCAGGTAGGAAAGTCTGTGAGATTCTTAGCTTCAATAACCAGCAAAAGCCAGAAATGGATATGTGGCTCAAGCGGTAGAATGCCAATCTTGAGTGAAAAAGCTAGGAGACAGCGTCCAGGCCCTGAACTTGAAACCCAGTACTAGACACACACACATACACACACACACACACACACACACACACACACACACCATTCCTAA
>NW_012273375.1:0-2120 GCF_000151885.1 Dipodomys ordii
AACTTGTCTGACAGTTTCTGTTTGTCTCAGACATATACTAGTTATTGCAAATAAGGGAAACCATGGGACCTATATTTCTTTGGGCCTAGCTTACTTTTTTAAACTACTGTTTACAATGTTCATCTTCTCTTACAGAATATATGTTTAGCAACTAGACCCAGAACTTTTAATACTGACATCTAATACTATAGCTACTCCTTGTTATGCTGTTTTTGTCATAAATTGTGTAGGAATATGTCTGGTAAAAATTAATGCATAATTAGAACTAAGCCAATTAATATTTGAATTGTCACAATATTTCTCCAGTTCCTCTAGCTTCCTATGTCAACACTTGGATGTACCCTAGTTATGTATAATCACATATTTAATCAGAGGGTGTATTTAAAGAGATCATTCTACTAAGTGATTCTGGATTATTCGTGTGAAAGAGACAGAGAGTGCCCAATTTGAGACAAGTGGGAATTGAGATTAGGAAAATGATTCAGGGAACAGCTGCTATGTTAAGAAAATCAGGGTAAGAAAAAAGAATTCTCAATATATTTTCACTAAAATGCATTTATCTCTGAGAAACCGAGTAAAGAAGTGAAGTATTTTAATTAGTTTTTCCCCCCACATGAATTGTGATACACCTTCCAGTGTTTAGGTCTCTAGGGGCCTTTGTATCATTCAGGCTGCGCACACACACACACACACATACGTGCATGCACACATACAAGCATGCATATGCACATATACACACAGGAACTTTATGATAAGCACAATTTTTTTAAGAAAATGGTTTGTGATTCCTTGGCATACAGTCACTAAGTAATAAAAATTTCTCTCATCCTTTACTTACCAAGAGGCTGTGGTCTTAGCATGATCTAGCTAAAAGACCTTTCAAATTCAATGGCAGCCACTGTCACGTGTGATAAAAATATGGGCCAGATGACTCATAAAAATGCCATGAGACGTTTATTCAAAATCTGGGGAAAACATTATGAGCCAAGAGCAGACTGTGATTCTTAGCTTTTGAATGGCATCTTCAACCCTCTGATGCATTTTAGCAGGGCTCTCTGTAGGAGTATACTTTTGGTAAGCTCTGAAGACTTTTATTGCTGAGATTTGAGCCCTTTATTCAGGCAGCCATGAAGAACAGCTCTAATGAAAGTTGTCTGGGGTTTGTTTGGTTCTTTCCTTCTGCTCCTATCTCATTATGAAAATTTTGACATTATCTATTTACATACAAATACATACAAGCACACACACAAATTATAGAATTGGTATGTATTAGTTAAACTAAGAACCTAAGAAATTTGTGAAGAAGTCTTAAATTATGAGTTAAATTATGAGTGAGTTCTACAGTGTTCTTTTTTCTATGTCTCATGGGAGACTTTAAACCAAAGGCTAATTGGTTTTAAATTGTACATCTGGACAAATTAAGTTTGAATAGCTTTATATTCTATCTACCTTCCCATATAGAGCTTAGAAGTAAGATCTTGTCACATATCTGGGCAAATAAACACTGGGTAAACACATCTTCCTTGTGGGTCAAGTATCTGTGCTGTACGAAGCTTCAAAACTGGCCTTACTTTTTGTTAACAAACACATTTTTGAAATGTATCAATGGAAACCATGGAACCTATGTTTCTTTGGGCCTGGCTTACTTCACTTGCAATATCTAGTATATGTCTGAGTCAAGCAGAAAAGGTCAAATAAGGTGATGTTAGGGAAATGAACTCTAAGATATGTATTCAAATGTTTTTTTTTTCTTTCATGTGATTGTTTCTAACACATTTATAAGATTATTTCTTTGTTGCTTTGTATGTCCCTCCCCCACAGTTTAACCCCTGCTTTCACTGTATTTGATGTCGGTATAATTTGTGGAGGGGAAGGGGAAAAACAAATGGTTTAAATAGGGATACAGGTGGACCCATTGCAACAATGAGATGTACAAGCAAGTCTTTATGTCGAAAACTAACTTTGCAACTTTGGTGTGGGGGGGGGAGCGGGGAGGATTGGGGGAGACAGAGGGAGGATGGAAAGGGATGGGAAGGGGAAACAAAGGAGGAGGCTACAATGCTTGATAAGAAATGTACTCATTATCTTGCCCATGTAATTGTAACCCCTCTGTACAGTAT
>NW_012273376.1:0-1606 GCF_000151885.1 Dipodomys ordii
CCCACGACTGACAAAAAAAAAAAAAAAATGTCTCATAATTCAAATCCAGCCCTAGCAGAAAAGTCTGTGAGACTCTCATCTCCAATAAACCCTAGAAAACTGGAAGCAGTGCTGTGCCTCAAGTGGTAAAAGGCTAGCCTTGAGCTGAAGAGCTCAGGGACAACGTCTAGTCCCAGACTTTAAGCCCCACTGTGTATGTGTGTGGGGGCGGGGGGAATCATGCATACAAGGAACTTATATAATAGGGTAACATAGTTTTTTGAAACTCATCTAGATTCCATAAAACCCACATAAAGAGCTTACAAAGTAAAATCCATATAAACATATCCTTTGTATTATAAATACCTCAAAAATCTGTGCGAGCTGGACTTCTTTATTTGTGAATATGGCATGTATACAGTGCACAGCTTGTTTTGCTTGGTGTGGTGTACCCCTCTTTGCTTTCTGATGTAAAATGGGAATTAATGTCCTGCAAAAAATAGTATCATAGTTGTCATTTTGTTCAGCCCATAAAGTCACAAGTATTATTAGTCTCATTGTCTTCCACTTTGCATAATTGGGTATGTGTTGCTTAGAGAACACTCTGAGAAATTATTTGATGTGGAGAAAGATTGGAAACTACTTCTCTCTCTCTCTCTTTTTTTTTTGGTCGGTTGTGGGGCTTGAACTCTGGGCCTGAGCACTGTCCCTGCGCTCTTCAGTTCAAGGCAAGCACTCTACCACTTGAGCTACAGCGCCCCTTGCAGTTTTCTAGTGGTTTATTGGAGATAAGAGTCTCACAGATTTTCCTGCCTGGGCTGGCTTTGAACCACGATCCTCAAATCTCAGCCTTCTGAGTAGCTAGGATTACAGGCATGAGCCACCAGCACCCAGCTTGGAAACTACCTTTCTATCCTAAAGTATGAATTAAGAAAAAGAAATACCTCATGATAAAGGTCATAAGACAATTCTCATTTTAAATCTAGCGCATAAATATGAAGAAACAGTAAACAAGTCTCCCTTATTCTATAAGCTAAAGTTTGTCCCAGGATACACTTTTACATTTACCTTCTAAGTAGATATTCCTATTTTCCAGCTTTTAAAAAATAAGTTCCTATATTTATATCAAAGAAGACAAAGAAATAAGAAAAATAAAACCTATATTTTAGCAAATAGTTGGAATGATACTGGCAAAAATAAGCAAAGATAAATCTATGATATTGAAGAAATACTAAAAATAAGTTCAGTGTTGTCTCTACTCTAACTCAACTATTAATAAGACAAAATGTTTGGTGGATTGAAGCACTAGGGATTGAACTCAAGGCCACATACTTGCTAGGCAGATTTTCCAGCCCTAGGTTCACAGGTATTTGTTTCGATAGCCCTAGAGATTAAATCCAGTGCTTCATGCATAGTAGGCAAGCACTCCTACCACTATGCCAACATGTCCAGCCTTGCTTTCAGCTTTTTATAATGAACATATAAATTAAACTTAAGCAATGTAAAAATTTAAAGATACTTTTTCACATTTTATAAAATTAGAAAAGATGTGGGGCTGGGAAGGTGGCTCAGTGGTAGAGCGCTTGCCTTGCATGCATGAGGCTCTGGGTTCGATTCCTCAGCACCA
>NW_012273377.1:0-2933 GCF_000151885.1 Dipodomys ordii
CAAAAAAAAAGAGAAAACACGAGCACAATTCTCTATGACCTTAGATCAGGGAATAGTTTCTCAAATGGCAGCAAAACACATGCAAAAAAATAACAAAAAATGAAAAATAAGAAGCCAAGAGCCGAAGGCTCACAGCTGTAATCCTAACTACTCCGGAGGCTGAGATCTGAGGATCACAGCTTAAAGCTGTAAGGTCTGAACAGAAACACCTCACTCCCTCTTGACTAAGTTTCCACCCAGTATCTGTTACCTAGGTAACTGGCACACCTGGAAGCAGTCACCTTCCCCTCCTGCTAGGTCACATCCTGGGCCACCTCTGGTCACATGCCTCTCATCTGACCTTAGGAGGGTCCCAGACCCTGAGGTCACATCCAGATCCAGTGTGGCCACACTTTCCCCCCACCTGGCTACACCTCTTCCTGTCCCTGGCCTAGATAAGTCCTGGCCCAGGAGTGGGTTGCCCCCCCATGAATTGTCTCCCTCATCTCCTTTCCTTTTCAGCCATGCTTCTCCACCATGCATGGAGGGGGGCAGCAGTTCGGTAAATAAACTTCTTTTCCTGCCTGAATAGTGCGTGGTGTTCTCTTCATCGGCTACCTAAGGAAACCTACCTATTTAATATACCTTACAAAAACCAGCATGGGCAGCAAAGTCAGTGAGGCTCTTATCTCCAATTAATTTCCAAAAAAAACCAACCAAACAAACAAAAAAAGCTGGAATTGAACCTGTGGCTCTATTGGTAGAATGCTAACATTGAGCCTAAGAGCTCAGGGACAGCACCTAGGCCCTGAGTTCAGTCCCCAGGACCAGTACAAAAACAACTAAATTTTGTTCAGCTTTAAAGACCTCAGTGGCTTATGGATGTTAACAAAAAGTGAAAAGAGGGGGAAAAAAAGCCTGGCTAGAAGGCAAAATATTTGCAAGTCATATCTGATAAGGATTGAATGTCAAAGATACAGAAAAGTGATTGCAATTTGCTTCAGAATGAGAAGTGCTCAGTATACCTTGTCCCCTAGGGAGAAATCTAGAAAACAACAACAACAAAATAAAACAAAAGGATGATTGTCTGAGAGTACTCTGAAATAACTTGTTTTTCGGTGTCATTGTGTATCTGTTGTTCTGTGTCGATGAAGATTCTCTGCAGCTGACTCTTGTTTTAGGCATCAAGATAAAACTGGAACAAAATGAGTCCTAAAAGAAGTACAGTGGGCACAACTTAATCTGCTCCTAAAATTCTGAGACATAACTAAGTAATGTACTTGTGAAGTTTTGCACTTTCTTAAGCTCCTTTTTATGTGTGCTTCAGTGTGGGTGTGTCTAATTTAAAACTTTTCGTAAGTATGTATATGTATGTGAAAGTCATTAGTATAATCTTTTTTTTTTTGGTGCTAGTCCTGGGGCTTGAACTCAGGGCCTGGCTGCTGTCCCTGAGTTTCTTTTGCTCAAAGCTAGTACTCTACGACTTGAGCCACAGTGCTACTTCTGACTTTTTCTGTTTATGTGGTACTGAGGAATCGAACCCAGGCTTCATGCATGCTAGGCGAGCACTCTACCATGAAGCCACATTTCCAATCCTTAATATAGAGTTAATGCCTCATCTCAACTGGGCAGGCATTCAGGATTTCCCACCTTATCACAGAAGGATTTTAGGGAGAGTTATCATAATCTACTTCAATCTATTTGATGTATAATTTAGATTCTTTTACAACATGTGTATCCATAACAAATGTGTTTTCATAAAAATTTTAAAACAGATTGCATTTCCCCCTGCATCTGCATTGGAATGTGAGACTTTTTAGAGGGTTTAATTCTACTGGAAAAAATGTACGATTTTGTCTGAATTAAAAAATATTTGTAAAAGTGATTTCAAAATGTAAATGACAAATGTAAAATAAAATTAACAAATAGGAACATGAAGGAAGGCATAGACATATTTTTGAGCAGGAAGTTCAAGGGAGAAGAAAATGCTTTTCAGTGAGAAAGCTTATTTCAGAATATTGTTCCAAAATTGTGGGGGGAAGGGAATTCCAAAGGTGCAAAAAGTTGCAAAATAAAAGTGAGTAAATCTTTTTAAGAGATGGACTAAATCATGTAAGATGGAGCTTATGAAAAATTTATGCTCATGATTACATTGGTTATAATTTAAGGGCCATCAAATCATTTCCTGTGGTTAAAAATTAATGCACTGAAATAAAACTAAACTGTAAGAATATTGTTCTGCTCTTAGCAACATTTGAGTAAACAAACAAACCTAGCTTAAAGGAGATTTTGTTTTACCAAACTTTTGTTATCAAACTTTTGACTACTTAGGAAATGGAGACTTAACTGAATCAGAGTAAACAGAAGTCATGTAAGTCTTTTAAGTGACTACCTTGTAACTATGGCAAACAGCTATCATTTTTTTTTTGGGGGGGTTTGGTTGTGGGGCCTGAACTCTGGGCCTGGGTGCTGTCCCTCAGCTCTTCAGCTCAAGGCTAGTGCTCTACCACTTGAGCCATAGCGCCACTTCTGGCTTTTTTTTTCTTTTTGGCTTATGTGGTGCTGAGGAATCGAACCCAGGGCTTCATGCATGCAAGGCAAGCGCTCTACCAAGCCCGAAACAGCTATCATTTTAAGTGATTCTATTATATTTAATTCCCTTTATGTCTGTGAGAAGTAGAACTGTATGTGTGAACTTTTGTATGAATGTTGCAATGTTTACAGATTTTTAAACGTATGTTTTGCACATGTAAAAATGACCAAAATGCACTGCCCCTGACCCTTTAACACCTTTTTTTCTTAATTAAATAAGCATTATTATATATATGAAGTATACCTATACATTAGGAAATGAGGCTGAGGAAGTGGCACTGTGGCTCAAGTGGTAGAGCACTCGCCTTGAGCTGAAGAGATGAGAGACAGCGCCCAGGCCCAGAGTTCAAGCCCCACGACTG
>NW_012273378.1:0-1499 GCF_000151885.1 Dipodomys ordii
TTATGTGGTGCTGAGGAACCGAACCCAGGGCCTCATGCATGCAAGGCAAGCGCTCTACCACTGAGCCACCTTCCCAGCCCCAGTCTGTGAGATTCTTATCTCCAATTAAACAGAAAACCAGAAATGGAGGAGGTAACAATGCTTGATAAGAAATGTACTCATTACCTTGCCCATGTAATTGTAACCCCTCTGTACGGTATTTTCACAATTAAAAAAAAAAAAGAAAAACAGAAATGGCGCTGTGGCTCAAGTGGTAGAGTACTAGCCTTGAGCTGAAGAGCCCAGGGACAGTGCCCAGGCCCAGAGTTCAAGCCTCACTACCAACTAAACAAAAAAACAGGACTGGGAATGTGGCTTAGTGGTAGAGTGCTTGCCTAGCATGCATGAAGCCCTGAGTTGGATTCCTCAGTAGCATATAAACAAAAAGCTGGAAGTGGTGCTGTGGCTCAAGTAGTAGAGTGTTAGCCTTGAGCACAGAGAGATTCAGGGACAGTGCCCAGGCCTTGAGGTCAAGCCCCAGGACTGAAAAAAAAAAAAAAAAAAATGATAGCAGATAGCTGGGAATATGGTTCAATTGTTAGAGCACTTGCTTAGCAAGTGCAAAGCCCTGAGCTCATATTGAGCACTATAAGAAAGAAAATAAAAGGTGACAGCAGGGCTCAGGTGCTACACTTCTTTAGGCAAATTCGGAGCTCTGAAGGAGTTGACATTCACTGTTCTTTCAGTGCCAGTCAAGAATATGAGCTTATTAATAGAGAATTTAAAAATCTGTAATTTTGCAAGGTATTTCTCAAATTTAAGGGTTGCCACTTTTTTTTAAGATTTTAATTTATTTATTTTTGTCAGTCATCATGGGCCTGAACTCTGGGCCTGGGCACTGTCCCTCAGCTCTTCAGCTCAAGGCTAGAGCTCTGCCACTTGAGCCACAGCACCACTTTTGGCTTTTTCTGCTTATATGGTGCTGAGGAATCGAACCAGGGCCTCACGATGCAAGGCAAGTGCTCTACCGCTAAGCCACCTTCCCAGCCCCTGTTGCCACTTTTTAATGTACTTTTAACAAATTACATATTACACAGGTCAAATAAAAAATACTTGGCAAAATAGTCTAGCCATGGTTTGCAATCTCTGATGGTGGCCTGCATCTCCAATGTTAATTTAAAAAGCAGGATATATACTCAGGAGGCTGAGATTTGAGGGTCATCATCAAAGCCAGCCCCGACAGGAAATCCTTGAAACTCATCTCCAATTAACCACCAGAAAATGGGAAGTGGTGCTGTGGCTCAAGGTAGTAGACCAATACCCTTGAGCAAAAAAGCTCAGGGACAGGGCCCAGGCTCTGAGTTCAAGCTCCAGGTTGGGCAAAAAGAAAAGATAGCAAGCTCTCATTTAAGAAAGGATGGGAAGCCGGGCGCTGGTGGCTCACGCCTGTAATCCTAGCTACTCAGGAGGCTGAGATCTGAGGATCTTGGTTCAAAGCCAGCCCGGGCAGGAGAGACCGT
>NW_012273379.1:0-2171 GCF_000151885.1 Dipodomys ordii
ATAAGCTTTTTTGACCAAAGCTAGTGCTTTTATCACTTTTTTTCAGGCCACAGCTCCACTTTTGGCTTAGTGGTTAATTGAACTAATATTTCCATCTCAGCCTCCTGAGTAGTTAGGATTACAGGCATGAACTACTGGAGTTTTGGGTAATGTTTACATCAATCTGCAAACTACCTTTACAACCCCTAGATTAGTGATGGCTTGAATGACTGGGGAGTATAGCCTATAAAATGACAATCACAGGTCACTTTTACCACTTTGAAGGAACTAATAATCTTTATATAGGTGAACATCCCTAATCTGAAAATATGAAATGCTTCAAAATCTAACACTTCATAATTTAGGCATAGTCCAACAGCAAAGTCTGTGTAGATGTTTCAAAATATGAAAAACAAAAACTAAATCTGAAATACTTCCAGTCCCAAGAATTTTCAATAAGGGATTCTCATATATAGTTTTTATGAAGATTATAAAGGGAGAGTTTGTTAATTTGTTATTTAAAGAATGCAAACATTGATAATCAGTAATACAAAGAGAGGAAAGAAAGTGATAGGCAAATCTCAACATGAAAATTACTGAAAAAATGTGAGCCGAATTTGAGCATCTGTCAACAGTCCTTCCACATTATCGTCCCCCCCCCCATTCTATGGCATAGACATAGAATTTATAAAAGAGATATTGAAACTGCCCCAGGGAAAAACTGGGATTATTGACTATCAGACTACTAAAGCAGTGAGAGAGTTTAAAAATTGGCCATAAGGACGGTATAAATATGAACGTCTATACCAGCAATAAATATAGTATGCTAGGGCTGGGAAGGTGGCTCAGTGGTAGAGTGCTTGCCTTGCATGCATGAGGCCCTGGGTTCGATTCCTCAGCACCACATAAGCAGAAAAAAAGAAAGCTGGAAGTGGTACTGTGGCTCAAGTGATAGAGTGCTGAAGGGCTGAGGGACAGCACCCAGGCCCAGAGTTCAGGCCCCACAATCGGACCAAAAAAAAAAAAGAAAAAAAATATAGTATGCTATTTATGAAAATATGTCTTAATTTCAATATCAAGAGAAATAAATTTAATGAAAGATAGTATCTTTAAAGAGAAAATGATACTGTGTCTACTTAATTACCTGAATCTAATAGTTATGTTTTGATTTTGCACTGAGTGCAAATTTGTTTTTAAGCTAAATTGCTTTATATTGAGGTAAATGGCTAGTGAAATTCACTGTGTAAATTTAATATGTACTCCAGTTCACTATGTAAATTTAATGTGTATCTCAATCAAGACATCTGTCCTTCTCAATTCCTATAGACAAACACTGTTCTAATTTTTACTACTGTTGGTTGATTTTTGCATGTTCTTGGATCAGGTAGTATGTGCTCTTATATATGGTTTGCTCAATATAATTCTTTTTAGAAATCATTCATGTTAAATGTATGAGGAGTGTCTGTGATACGACTGTTCATAGTAGTATGCTATCAGTGATCATTCTTTTTTGTTGTGATACAATTTTTAGCTATTACAAAGACTGCTCCCCAGAAACAGTTGTTTGAAGGTATATTTTTTATTTATTTTTGGCAAATAACCTAAGGATGAAGCATAGGTTGAATGTATGGTTAATTTTATAACTCCACAGTGTTTTACATTCTATGAGCAGTATATGAAAGTTCCAATTGCTTCACATTTACTGTATTATTTAGAGTTGCCACTATTCTAAATTTATTCATTCTGGTGAAAATAATATTTGCAATTTTGTAATGATTTTGAGGACCTTTCCATACATATGCTTAGAAGTTTTATTCTGAACTCAGACTATCCCGTCTCTCATCCATCAATCATACATTTACCTACCTACCTTCCTATGTACTTATCTATTTCCTATCTAGTGATTTTCTGTTGTTTTTTTTTAACCATTTTATGGGCACTCATATATATGTGTACATAGGTTTATGTAATTTTCTTTTCTTTTTGTAGTGCTGGAGATTTAATCCATGGCCTTGTGCATGCTAGGCTCATGTGTCACTGACCTATTAATGGAGCCAGTTCTGTGCAGGTTCAGTCCACATTCTTTTTTTTTGGTCCGGTTGTGGGGCCTGAACTCTGGGCCTGGGCGCTGTCCCTCAGCTCTTCAGCTCAAGGCTAGCGCTCTACCACTTGAGCCACAGCGCCACTTCCGG
>NW_012273380.1:0-4152 GCF_000151885.1 Dipodomys ordii
GCACTCTGCCACTGAGCCACCTTCCCGGCCCCGCCAGACACCATTTTTAAGATCCTCCAAGTTGACATTCTGGAGTGGCTCCTGGGAAGTCTGGGGAAATGCACATAGTGCCACAATACTGGGCAGATCAAGGTTGATAACATTTGGAGCCTTGGACTAGAAAGCTGGTTACCAGGATCCCAGAATCTTGGAGTGAGTTGGAATGTTAGAGAAAATCTAAGTTTTTTTTTTTTTTTGTCAGTTGTGGGGCTTGAACTTTGGGGCCTGGGCGCTGTCCCTCAGCTCTTCAGCTCAAGGTGAGCACTCTACCACTTGAGCTACAGCGCCACTAGTGGTTTATTGGAGATAGGTCTTTCCTGCCCAGGCTGGCTTTGAACCGTGATCCTCAGATCTCAGCCTCCTTAATAGCTAGGATTACTTCCAAGGCTCATATTAAACTGCTGCATGCTAGATAAAACTGGAACATAAACATTCTCATTCTAGGGAAGATAAGCTTCCATTCTCCTGGGTATCTTCCTGGCCCAGATGGCACTTTGGGGTAATCTGAGGTTTCAAGGGCATTGAAAATTCCAGAACTAGTCCTTCCCCTACACACTTGATCCAATATCCAAATCTTGTCCCAGTATCTCTTCCATCCCATGACTTTGTTCTCAATGGTGAAGCATTGGTGACCCAATGTCTCTCTATTTTTCCCTTACCAAAAATGTTTTTGGTAGAGGAAAGAAGATTCTTTTACTATACATTAAGACCTCATGTTTCAAACAATGTACCTTTCAGGAAAAAAAAACACATTTTTTTGGAGTAACCACTCATTTATTTGTCCAACTTTGATTTGAAGTCATTAAGATTTTGATGTAAGTCTCAGCCCTGATAAGCTTGGTAAACTTAAGAAACTCTCTTAATATTGTCACATAATGAGTCTAGTGAGTGTTTTTCTTCTCCTTTTAGTTTTTTTATTTCATCAAAACAATCTCCACCAAAAGAATTTCAATTACCTAAGAATAAGTCCAAGGAAAGGTGTGTGTGCTTCTTAGACTGAAAACTGCAAAAGATGATGGTGAGAAGTTCAAGAAGGCTAGATATTAGAAGTTAATACCTTCTAGACAGACTAGAAGTCTGAATTTTTTAAGATGTCAATTTTTCCCAAATGCAACTTAAAAATTAAACCTAGTGTTTTTCTCTGGTGGGAATTAACAAGCAGATTCTAGAATAGGAATGCAGAAGGTCAAAGGCCAACAATAATCCTGAACAAGAAAAACAAGGCTGAAAGACTTTATTAGACAGCAATGTTCATTAAAGAATAATAGTAATTAAGAGCAATATTTATGCAAGGACATACACCTAGAATAGAAAGCCCCAAATCAGAGCTATGCAGTCAACTAATTCATGTGAAGATATCTGGCACTAAAATTCCACAAACAGGTCTGGGTTCACTGTTCAAGTTCTAACCCCCATGTATCTCAGAATGTACATTTCAAAATGGGGCTGCAGTTCTAAGCCCCATGTATTTCAGAAAGTAGATTTCAAAATGGGGCTGCAGCCATACAATTATGATGGGGTTATACTGGATCAGAATGGACCCTGAATCCCTATAGCAAGAAGGAACTTTTAAAAATTATTTATTTAGGCAAATAATGGGGTTTGAAGTCAGGATCTTACACTTGATTGAAGGCACTACCTTTTAAACCACACCTTAGCCTTACTCCTCTCTTCCCAGCTGAAATCTTTCTATTTATACTTTCGATTATAGCTGGAATGAAAAGTGGGTACCACAATACCCAGCTTTCTCTACTGAGATGAAGTCTTCAGAACATTTTGTCTGGTCTAGCCTTGAACTTGAGACTGAATTTGGTCTCCCTGGTAGCTAAGATTACAGGACACAGCATCCAACTATGTTTCTGTTCTTTTAAGCCACACAATACTTTGTTAGTGCAATAGATAATATTTGTATTATTATTATTTTTTATCTTAATAGCTGGGTGTCTGTGGTTCATTTCTATGTTCCTAGCTACTCAGGAGTCTGAGATCTGAGAATCATAGTTCAAAGACAGCATGGACAAGAAAATCCACAAAACTCTTACCTCCAGTTTTCTACCAAAAAGCTGGAATTTGAGCTGTGGTTCAAGTGGTAGAGCACTAGCCTTGAGTAAAATGTTAAGGAATAGTATCCAGGTAGTGAGTTCAAGCCCCCAGCACGAGCACCAAAAACAAACAAACAAAAAACAAGAGAATCCAACTTTTTTATATCTTCCACTGAGAATGGTTGAGCTAAGAAAAATTTGAATTAAATTATCTAGTAGATAAAAGCCTATCATACAGCAAAAAGTATGAATAAACCATAGCTTATCACAACATATTGATACTTGTTAAAATATAAAGTTCATAAGAGATAAAACCAACCTTTGATGCAAGAAAGTATGTTACTAGTTACCACTGGTGGCAGTTAGGAGGCAGGGACAGGGAAGGACTCTAGGCTTCATTCCATCTGGGTCCTGGTGTCAGAGGAGTGCTCACTTAGTGCAAATTCAATGCACTTAACAATTTATACACTATTTTACCCACGAATGCTACACCTCCTTTTTACAAAATGTCAGAAAGAAATCCTGGTCTTAACATAAGTAAAGCCTGAACCAAAACAGAATTCCTGTAAGCACTATAAGAGCAAAAAGAGCACTGAAATTTAATTTGAGCATATCATTAAAACAATTGGGATCCTAAAAACTTTAAAGTGCTATTTCATTCAACTGTATTTAAAAAAAAATATTTAAGGTAACTGTCATGCCAAAGCTGTAGCATGAAGCAAACATTTCAACATAGAATAGTATGTTTTAATTTTGTCTTACTGATTTTTAGAGTAAAGTTCTAGATATGCATTGCCCAATCTTTTCATGTACACCAAAAATATTTTCCTGAGACCTTGGTTTATTCTCTGCAACATCCCTGATGAGAAAGCCTAGGAAAAAGGAATTTCCTTCCTTCTGATGGCATACAGTAGACACATACTTCCCTTCAGGGTCACTGCTTGATAGAGATTAGCTCATTTCTGCCTTTGCAGACTTGGTTGAATAAAAAGGAAATTTCCAAGAGACAAACTGAAAACAACATCCAGGACATTATTTCTGCCTTTGATTTCTGGGTCCTTCAAGTGCCCATTCTAGTATGCATGTGCTCAGAAAGTCAGGCAGAGTCCTGGCCAACTTCAGAGAAGCAAGCCTGTCCTTCCACCTCGGGAACAGCCTGATGTTGGCCTTGTGTGAGGTCTTCTGAGACTGATCAGATTCTGCAGCCCTACAGACCACTTAAATAATCCCTCAGTGTATAGAAACCACATGGCCAGACTGGTGTGTTCTTAGAGCCCTCTGATGGGAGAGATTTACTTGTGCAATTAGACGAGCATCCAGAGAGCAAGCCACCGCCACAGGAAATGAGGCAGGGCCATGCAAACTGCGGCCTACATAACCACAGCCTACATTCTGTCCTGCTTTGCTTTGAAACCATATGAAGACTACAGGATGTGGGGTTCTTAAGAAGACCTCATTCAGTTCACCCTCACCCTGAGAGGAAGGCCCAGGGGCCAGTCCTGGAGCTGTGCTGCTCTTCCAATCCATCACATGGAAATCTGAACCTTTCTCCAGTTGTTCTATTTCCCTAATGCTAGCTTCTTAAAGAAGACCCTCTTCTCACATGCAAGCTCTATTGTTCTCGTGTGGACTTTCCGAAGTTAACTTTATCTGCCAAAGAAGATATTGTAGGTCCTTTAAGAGAAGAAGCGCTATTTTTGCTTTTTTAAAATTTTTGTTTTTGTTTTGGTGCTAGGGATCTAGGCTTTGTGTTGAAAACCTAACAAGTGTATGTTAACCTTTAAATCCATCCTTAGTTGTTTGTGGGTCTTTTATAACTATCTCTCCTCTCCCTCCTCCACTAGAATTCTTTCAAGTGATAATATTAGCTTCTTAAATAATTGTTTTTTGTCAGTCGTAGGGGATGAACTCTGGGCCTGGGCACATCCCTCAGCTCTTTAGCTCAAGGTTAGTGCCCTACCACTTAAGCCATAGCACCACTTCTGGCTTTTTTCTTTTTGCTTATGTGGTACTGAGGAATCGAACCCAGGGCCTCATGCATGCAAGGCAAGCACTCTACCACTGAGCCACC
>NW_012273381.1:0-1379 GCF_000151885.1 Dipodomys ordii
TGGGGGGGAAGGAGAAGATTGGGATTGGGGGGAGAGGGGGGAGGCTGGGAAGGGATGTGAAGGGTAAACAAAGGAAGAGGCTGCAATTCTTGGTAAGAAATGTACACATTATCCCGCCCATGTAATTGTAACCCCTCTGTACAGTATGTTCACAAATAAAATAAAATAAAATTAAAACAAACAAACAAAAAAAACAAAACAAAAAAAAGAATTGCTTGATTGAGATATAACTCATGTATCATATAACCCCGTCACCCCTCAGTTTAAAGACTCTAATGCAGTGGCTTTTAGTATGTCTGTTATCACCATCGCTGACTTTATTTTTTCTGTGTTGGTACCAGTGCTTGAACTCAGGGCTTGAGTACTGTCCTTTGACTCTTTTACTCAACTAGGGCTCTGTCACTTGAGCCATAGACACACTTCTGGATTTGTTTTGCTGGCTAATTGGAGATTAGTGTCTTATAGACCATCCTGTGCTCAAACTGGCTTTGAACCACAATCCTCAGAGCTCAGCCTTCTGAGTAGCTAAGATTATAGGCGAGAGTCCACCGCTGACTTAATTTGAAGATAAGCAAGGAGAATCTTTAGCAATGAGCCAGATATACAGTAAATGCTCCGTAAATGAAGGTATTGCTATTCTTGGTGGAGTCCTTGTCTATGGGGGTGAGGATTGAAGGCAGTGGGTAACAACCACAGGGGCTTCTTACAGAGTATATCCAGGCAGGAGAGAGGGAGAAAGATGCCTTGACTTTGTGAGCTACCTAACAAAATGGTGCATCTCTAACAAATATTAGTGTATACATGTATGTGAATTGTATATAAGTCTTTAAACACCACATCAGTTTTTTGTACATATTTTTATTGTAAAAGTGTTGTACAGAGGGGTTATAGTTACATGAGGAAGATAATGAGTACATTTCCTATTGAGCATGGTCGCCTCCTCCTTTGTTTTCCCCTACCATCCCTTCCCTCCCACCACCATAACCCCTGTCCCCTGCCGAAGTTGTAAAGTTCATTTTCAACACAGTGTTTTGTACATCTCATTGTTACAATAGGTCAACCTGTATCCTTATTTAAGCATTTTGTTTTTTTCTCCTTCCCCTCCCTGAGTTAGAGAAGTGTATCTACAAGATGCAGGGCACCGATATCAAATACAGAGAAAATAGGGGTTATACTGTGGGGGAGGAACATACAAAACAACAACAAAAAAATCACATGGTAAATTATAAATTCGTAAGAAACAATAGCAAGAAAGAAAAAAATACTTGTGTCACTATCTTAGGGTTCATTTTGCTTAACATCATCTTATACGGTCATATGTACATAGCTTTTTGGCCTTTTCTGCTTGTCCTACACATGTACTAGTTATTGCAAATAAG
>NW_012273382.1:0-2034 GCF_000151885.1 Dipodomys ordii
AAGGAAGGAAGGAAGGAAGGAAGGAAGGAAGGAAGGAAGGAAGGAAGGAAGGAAGGAAGGAAGAAAGGAAGGAAGGAAGGAAGGAAGGAATGGAAAACAAAGCTACAAGAACTTGTAAGAAGCCAGTATCTTCCATAAAGCAAACCAGAAAGGAGATGCAGAATGAACTGAACTCAAGATAACTGGAACCCAGAATTTAGACTCTGAAACAATCTCCTGTGCTCTCCTCTGGCTGCTGGCCTGCTGTTCTTTATTCTATTCTCCTTTTCATTGCCCATTCTGCCTGGTTATTGAGACACTGGTGAATCACTCTGAGTTTAGCCAACTTCATTCTCTACCTCTCCCCTCTGCCATCAATTGTAACTGTTGACTCTGAACAGCTATTTCTTCCTCCACTCGGTACAGAACTAGAGCCTACTGTACACAATGATGAGAAGTATCCTGTGCTGTAGATTGAAGCCTGGTCTGGATCTCTGGCAATCTCGTTATGAAAATTATGGCACAAAATCCATAATCCCACATGTCAAATGATGTTTTATATGTCTTTGTCTAGTAGAACTTTGGAGTGGCTTTTACTCTGCACTTCCGTTCTGTTTCATTATATCTCACTGAGACCATATAACTAATAAAAGAAAGTATTCAAAAAAATGTTTGAAGCCCACATGGAATAATGTGTTGTTTGTTCATTTTACCATGCATTTCCAAATGTCATCTGTAAACCTGGGGTGACTGTACATCTAATAAACTTGTTTAGTAGATTAAATAAGGAAATATTTATAAAACACAGGATCTACATGAGGATCAAAGTCAGCACTCACTTTTAGCAATTTTAAAAATCATGTTGAACTCATTTGTGAAGGTTTACTATTTGAAATGTGTCCTTACCTTTCTCAATATTAAGGTAGTCTGTGTCTTTTTCATCTTCAAATCTCTCTCTAGTACATGCCTGTGGCAGGGGTGCTGCACGCAGCAGTGAAATTGAATTTCTGAGAGATGTTTACACTTCAAATGACTCCCTGGAAATTCTTTCTGGTTGAAAACTTCTTTTCCTTATCTAAGATTAATTCCTTGGAAATTTCAAAGGGAAGTAAGATAGGGGTGGATGTGTGTGAGAGAAAAAAAAGATAGCCTGTGAGATACTTATCTAAACAGTCTGGCAGGGAGAGTGGCAAGGGTAGATTGTCCCCTCTGACAGAAGGGAAGATGAATGGATTTCCAGGATCCCTGGTGGTATCCTGAAAGGCAGCCTGTGGAGCCCAGAGTTGGCTTCTTGACCCTGTTCTAATGTAGGAGGAAGGATGGAGAGAATCATAAAAGGAACACATACTTTGACTCCTACAGGAGTCTCCCTGGAAATACTGGATCTGTTAAAGCAGCTGTGTGTGTGTGTGTGTGTGTGTGTGTGTGTGTGTGTAGGTATTCACACACAACACACATATTTGGTATGGTAAGAACCATATGAACTGAGGCTCTCTGTTGTCCCCGGACATATTTGGTTCTCTGAACTCTTGCTCATTTGAAAAATGAGAGAAAAAAATATCATCTATCCCTCAAGGCTATTCTCGTGATTAAATAATACAAAGTGCATTAAAGTTATTTACAGAGTTTAGAGAACTATGAGGCCAGAGGGTATAACCATCTGTATATTTCAGGTATTTATTTGAGGCTAAATGTGAAGAGTACCTGGGAGGATGAATGTCCATTCATGTTTATTAAATATTGACTCTTACACGAAGCATTTTATTGTCTTTAATGTGTTTTTGATCTTCAACTCCTGCACTGATTTTGCCAACTAGATGTGGATAGCTGATCTAAATTGAATACTGTAAAACCTCTATTTGAAGTAAAGTACTTAATGTAAATTGTACAAATTGTGTATGTATGTGTGAGAGAAAGAAAGAAAGGAAGAAGGCAAGAAGGAAGGAAGGCAGGCAGGCAGGCAGGCAGGAAGGAAGGAAGGAAGGAAAGAAGGAAGGAAGGAAAGAAGGAAGGAAGGAAGGAAGGAAGGAAGGTAGGAAGGAAGGAAGGAAGGAA
>NW_012273383.1:0-1246 GCF_000151885.1 Dipodomys ordii
TGCTTATGTGGTGCTGAAGAATCGAACCCAGGGCCTCAGGCATGCAAGGCAAGCGCTCTACCACTGAGCCACCTTCCCAGCCCCCTATTATGTATCATTTTATTGATGCTCACCCCATCCCCTTTATTCCATCTCATTCCTCTCCTTCTTCAAGGCCATCCCCTCATCTTTATCTCATGTCCTTTCTCACCTTTAGCTCCTGTCCCTCCCTCTTCTTTGTCCTTTGTCTATACCTCTTTATTACTTAGTATCCCTTTCCTTTTCTCCTATATGACCCCTCCTCTTTATCTCTTTTCTGTATTCCACATGACCCACCTCTTATCCCCTGTCACCTTCTCCTTTATGCCATGTCACCCTTTCCTCTTTGTGTCATGTCTTCCCTCTTTATTCCACGTGACCCTCTCTTTAAACTCATGTCACCCTTCCCTTTATCTCATATCACCCATTTCTCTTTATTCCGTCTTCCCTCTTGTTTATCCCGTATCACCCCTCCCCCATATGCCATGGTATGCCTTCTCTTCATTCCATATGACCCTCCCTTTTTCCCATGTCACCTCCCCCTCTTATGCTATGTCACCCTTTCCTCTTTCTGCCATGTCATCCGTCTTCTTTATCTCATGTCACCCCCTCCTTATTCCAAGTGACCCTTGCTTTAATCTCATGTTACCTCCCTTATCCCATATCACTTCTCCCCTTTATGTCATATCACCCCCTTTATTCCACATGACCTTCTCTTCAATCCCATGTCACCTGTCTTGTTTATTCCGTATCACTTCTCCCCCATATGCCTTTCTTTTATCCCATGTTACCCTTCCTCTTTATTCCCCTTCTTTATTCCACATGTTCCTCCTTTTCTATCTTTTCACTCCCTCCTTTATGCTATGTCACCTTTTCTTTATCTCCTGTTATCCCTCTTCTTTATCCCATCCCATGTCATGTGTGTTATGCCATGTCATCCCTCCTCTTTATTTCACATGACCCTCCCCTTATCTCATGTCACCTCTCTCCTTTATGCCACGTCACCCTTTCCTCTCTCTCTCATATGATCCCTCTTCTTTATTCCATCTCACCCTTCCTCATTTCTTCTCTCTGCATCATCAGTCCCTTCTTCATCTCAAGTCAACCGTCTTCTTTTTTTTTAATTTTATTTTTATTTTTTGTGAACATACTGTACAGAGGGGTTACAATTACATGGGCAAGATAATGAGTACATTTCTTATCAAGCATTGCAGCCTCCTCCTTTGTT
>NW_012273384.1:0-1494 GCF_000151885.1 Dipodomys ordii
GAGAGAGAGAGAGAGAGAGAGAGAGAGAGATTATCTGGCTGTACCTCCCACACTGCAGATGGGAGACCTAAGGAACTAAGTCACTCAAGCCACATGAGAACCTGCCTGCCCCCCATTTTACAGGACTCACTCTGCAGAATGCCCTTCAGAGACAGCTTGCCATCATGGCTCCCTGCTAGCTCCTGTGCATTTTTAGATTGGTCTTGATTTACAAACTTCTCAGAGCTCTAAGCACTTCATGAAGAAACACCTCTATTTGTGATTCCACCATGCTGACTCCTCATTTTTCTCTTAGCACCTGTAAGAAAGCTGTCCCCCCCCCCCGCCCCCAGAATTCTGTAGATAGGACTCTGTAGATAGGACTGGAGAGGAGAGGGCAGAAGACACAGCAAGGAGCCATGGGTGGAGAAGGCTTAAAACCTGATCAGGACAGGGTCAGTATAGAAAAATTGTTGGACTCTGTTAGCTGCCCATCCAAAGGAAGTTATTATAGGTCCTCCCTGTGGCCTAGGGCCAGTGATAGGGACAGGTTGCCACATTCCTACTGGCCTGGCCTCAGAGAAGTTGAGCTCCTGGATTTACACAGAGTAGATGGACATAGAACTGGCACTAGGACCCAGAGGCCAGGGGTTCCCAGGCTTGAAGGAGTGATTGAAGTGCCTGGTGGACTTATCCTCCCTCACCCCGCCCCCCCCACAACTCTCCCTGCTCCTCCCCCCCCCCCCCCCCCCCCCCCCCCCCACCCCCCCCCCCCCCCCCCCCCCCCAGCTATCGAGCTCAGGTCAGCTCTTTCAGGGAAGGGACTTAGACAGAGCTCTGGGGTTTGAAGCTCTTGAGAACAGTATTCTAGTCCATGGGAGGGCCTGTGTGTCCAGGTGTGCTGAGACCAAGTGGCTGTGGACAAGGGCTAGCTAGAGTCAGGGACTGAAGGAGTCTTGGTTAAGGCTCCCAAGTGGAAGTGAGACTGAAGATTTTTTTTCCTCCCCAAGCCAGGTGAGAGCCTTGGAGGTTGGTAGTCTTGGCATACCCACTGGGGAAAGGGTAGGGTGTAAGCGGACATGTCTGAGTTGCTGTGGGCTGTCAGCCTTGGAAGTTCGTTTCCTGATGAAAGTGCGCGCGTGTGGGGAAGCCCACCTTTGGCTATCCGGAGTGTTATGGAGATGGGTGTGTGAATAAATAGGCTGTTGCAAAAGTGAGTACCTGAGAGGGTGGGCTCACAGTCAACTTCCAGAGTCCCCCTCGAGCACCTCTTCGTCTTTCCCCTGGGAGGCCGCTCCTCCAGGGCCACCGCACACCCCGCGCCCAGTCCTAGCCAGAGGGCAACAACCCCTGCCGGACTGGGTCCCCTCCCGGGGCGGCCGGGGGCGGGCGCTAGGACCCGGCGGGGTGGGGCGGGGCGGGGCTCGGTGCTCCATCAGCTTTACCTCCGCAGCCTGGAAAATACCGAGCGGGGCGGCGGCGGAACCCCGGGAGCCCTCGGCCCAGCCCGGAGGG
>NW_012273385.1:0-1673 GCF_000151885.1 Dipodomys ordii
TGCTTGATAAGAAATGTACTCATTACCTTGCTCATGTAATTGTAACCCCTCGGTATGGTATTTTCACAATAAAAAAACTCATTCATAAAAAAATTTATATTGCAAGAAAACACAGAGAAATGATTACTCAAACCAGAAGGGTGATGACAGTTAAGAATTACTGGTTCCTGGATATATATTTAAGAGATAAAGCACAGTATTCTGTCAAACTAGATGTAGGAATGGGAGGAAAACAGGAGCCAAGGATGATTTTGAGGTTTCTATTCCTAGAAGCAAAGTATGGAGAAGAAACAAACTACTATGAAAGCAATAAGGGGAAAGCAAGAAGCTAATTTTAGAATATTTATGCTACAAAAGAATGTAACACACTACCAGTATTTTATTATTGTACATGATGATAAGTGTATTTCTGGCAGAGAGAATAAAGCTATTTACATTTCTGATACATTAATCACTTTCATTCAAAACCTCTCACTGCTCAGCAGGAATTATTTGTGAAGTATACTTTAGAAGTCATTCCTGGGAAGATTTCCACATCTTGAACTGGTTGAGGAGTCTGGATTAGCAATTTGGCTTAATTCTGAAGTTCAATTAATCTGGCCAAATATATTTTAGGAGAGGTATAACAAGAATGAAATTTCGGATGAACTCTAAAGGCATATTGGCACTGGGAAAAAATAGTTTCCCACTGTTGGAGATGAATAAAAAGGCAATACCTGATCCTCAACTACAGTGCTCAATAAGGCAGGGACTAAGGGTTTCATCAGAAAAGACATTTTTGTGTGGAGCATTAGGAGCAATTTGCCTTTACAGATGAATCATCGTCCTTGGTAGCCCTCCCTCATGGCAGTCATGAGAGTAAGTCTTCATGAGTTCCCTTTCCTCACATTCAGTCCTGCCCTGCCCATGGCTGTGACCTGTGCACTTCATTTAACCAGATTAAGTTAATGAGAATGAAGAGCACAGAGTCAGAGGAAAATGGTCAATCTATTCATTTAGAACTTTTGAGTACAAATATTATTCAGAAATTTAATCGAGTCCCATTTATTTCTGAAGTGACACAAAATAATATTAAGTCAATGCATTCTAGCAAGAGATTATGAAAAATATATAATAGAAACTATGTTTCTCACTGAGGGAGGGAGAATCCAGGGAGAAACAAAACCTGGTGAACTCACAATCTAATGGTGAAGAAAGAGGATTAAACAAGCAATTATAGAAACATTTATAATGAAGGGACATACAAAATGTCAGAGACCCAAATGGGGAACAATTCAATCTGACTGAAGACGTTGGGAAGGATTTATAAAGGAGATGACATTTGAGCCAAGCTGTGAAGGTAGACAGATACTAAATTGCACCCAGTTTGAGAATTAAGAGAAGTGTTAGAAATATGTCTGGGCCGAGGTTACATGGGTGAACAATGATAGGGGGAAGAGACTAGAGAGACAAACTGGGACTAGAACTGCTTTGCTGGGGATTTGTCCTTTAATGTTTGGGAAATAGAGAGTGCAAGATTATTTCTAAGTATGTAAATGACACAATTATCATTGTGTTTAAAAATAATATGTGGCAGGGGGCTGGGAAGGTGGCTCAGTGGTAGAGTGCTTGCCTTGCATGCATGAGGCCCTGGGTTCGATTCCTCAGCACCACATAAGCAAAAAGAAAAAAGC
>NW_012273386.1:0-2308 GCF_000151885.1 Dipodomys ordii
AAGGCTAGCGCTCTACCACTTGAGCCACAGCGCCACTTCCGGCTTTTTTTTCTTTTTGCTTATGTGGTGCTGAGGAATCAAACCCAGGGCCTCATGCATTGCAAGGCAAGTGCTCTACCACTGAGCCACCTTCCCAGCCCTTCTTTTTGTTTTTTTTTAGGTGTGGTTTTTTTGCTTTTCCAGGGCTTGCCTTAGGACTGAAACCCTTCAACTCCTGAATATCAGGGATTACAGGAGTTACCATGCCTATCTTTTATACTATATAAAGTTTTCAGTGTAGAATTCTCTTCTTCTCTTTAGAAATAAGTTTATATAGAAATGTTTTATACCAAGAAAGAGAATCTTTCTCCTTTGCTTCATTTATTCAGTTTTATGATGATCCTCATTTCACAGAAGATGGAATTCAGTACCTGCCAGAGGGAGCATCTATTACTCTGTATGAATCCCACAATTTCTGAATCAGAAGAGAGCTCTCACTGAGATTAGCCCATCTTCTATGACTGTCTCTAGTTTTTCTTCATTTACCTTCCTCTTTCATCAATGTATTTAACTAAATGTTTAAATTTATTTACTATTTATTTTATAGTTTAAATTACCTATTAAGTTTTAGTTGATAAATGAATTATAATCTATATATCTATATATTTATATATATATCTTATATTCTTGAAAATCACTCAAGGATTTTAAGGTTTTTTTTACCAAAACCAAAAAAAACCCAGTATGTGTATACAGTAATGGCTACGTTGGTTAACCCTCTCTTTTCTACATTGTTTTATGATGATCTCTGCTAGCTTGACTTCCTTGAGGATTCCTCTAGGACACATCAACACTCAGTCCTGCAGAAAGCCCTCATTTTCAACCCTGTGCTCTCTTTCCTTGCTTTCTCCTGCAGCACCAGATCTGTTTCCAAGGATTTTTATATTACATAGTTTGCTCACAAAGAATTTCTTGTGACAGCAATAGCAGTGGTACTCTCAATGATATTTGAAAGAAAGGCCGATTTGTGACCAATGTAGTTAAGGAAAGAAACATTCCAGGGAAGAGTGAAAGCAGACAGGATGGTGTAGAAACAAGAAGCAGATAAAACACACACACACACACACACACACACACACACATCGACTGTGACACCTGAGGTCATCACACTGAGTCTTGAGATTCAAAGGTAATCTTTAGTTGAGAGGAAAAGATGAGTCGCCAAGCCAGCTCAAGCTGTCTCCATTGTGATGGACCTTTCCAAGCAGGTTCCTCTCCCACGGCCTGAACTCCCACTTCCTATGTTACTATCTTCCAGGGGCAGTCATTTCTGCATAAATGATATGATCTCCATTTTGTCTTAATTTTCTACCTCAATCAGTTTCTAGTCCTGATATTGCCATTAGGTCCTCCTTCCCTCTAGCATTAGAAACGGAAACAAGCAGTCCAAACAACCCACAAACAAAATCGCCTAATCTATTTCTTACCTTGCCCCAAACATCAATAATTTAGCAAAATAAAAGGTAAGATTTCTTTGCTTTTTCTAACTAATAAATACTTCTTTCTGAGGTTCAAGGAGTCTCCTGATCACCCTTCACTCATCTAGAAACTGGGTCTGACACCAAGAAGCGGTCTCTACACATCATCTACATCTCAAGTCTACATTGTCTCTCTTTCCCTGTGGTCCCTCCTTTTGGCATAGTGAGGTTGTTTTAAGATTGTACTTGTTCTGGTTAGCACTGTGAAATTCAAATGCTGTTTATCTTTCCTAACTAGCTAATAAATTTGAGAGCAGGAACAAAGTCTTATGCAACTTTGAATGCCAATGCTAGGTGACTGATGAGAATAATAGCATCATGTTGCCAGATTTCCCTGCCTGGACAGAGACTGATTCTTTAGTGTATGTGTGTGTGTGTGTGTGTGAATGCAGGAAAGAGACAATAGGTAATTTAAACTATAAAAATAAATAGTAAATAAATTTAAGCATTTAGTTAAATATATTGATGAAAGAGGAAGGTAAATGAAGAAAAATTAGAGACAGTCATAGAAGATGGGCTAATCTCAGTTACATCCCATATATACATATTCTTTAATGTATATATATACATTATATATACACCATATGTATATATACATGTATATATGTATATATATACACACACATACATACATTAAGGAATGAGTTATATATAATGTATATATACATTAAAGAATATATATTTTATATATATATATATATATATGGAATGGAACTTCTGTCCTCTAAGTCTCTTTCCTCCACAACTTTAGCTCAGTGGTGAAGCACTTGCCTAGCAAGTGCAACATCCTC
>NW_012273387.1:0-1028 GCF_000151885.1 Dipodomys ordii
TCCTCAGCACCACATAAGGAAAAAGAAAAAAGCCCAAGTGGTAGAGCGCTAGCCTTGAGCTGAAGAGCTGAGGGACAGTGCCCAGGCCCAGAGTTCAGGCCCCATGACCGGACACCCCCCCCCCAAAAAAAAGAAAAGGCTAGGTGTGCTTGCTTGCCAGATTTTTGGCTGATGGCACAGCCTTCTGCACAGAAGTAAATTTCACCTTGCTGAGAAAAAAAGGCAAAAAAAAATGCCAGTAACTAATGTCTATAGCTGACTTGTTTTCAAAAATTATGGAAGGGGTCAGGTGATAGTGGCTCATGCTTGTAATTCTAGCTACTCAGAAGATATGTATGAAGGATAAAGAGAGGTTCAAAGCCAGCAAAAAAGTCTACAAGATTCCATCTGCTATTAGCCAGCAAAAATCAAGGCTGAAGGTATGTGCCAAGCAAGGTTCAAGCCAGAGTACTAGAAAAAAAATTTAAAAAATTATGGAAGATTCTGTGCCTTTAGAAAACTAGCTCCCACACCAAAGAAACTATAAAGGACTTCAGGGAGACAGACAACAAACAATAAAGAATGAGAAGCCTAAACTGAAGCCAGGGAAATGTGACTACTTCTTAATTTAGAAATCTAAATCCTCTGTAGAGCTCTATCCAGTTACATAGAAATAACCTTGACATGATGGAAAAGTCCATGGTTTTAATCTACTGTCTAGGGCAAATTAAATCCAAAAATCTAAACTGATACCTATCCAGAGGTAAAATAAATTACATGCAATGTTTACTGATTAAGTCACAAAAAATGACTTGGGCTGTGGTTAGGGCTGCTTCAGGTTCAATCTGAAAGAACTAGAGTCAACTTAGTGCAATTCCTTTTCTGTCTTCAATACAAATATTAGGCATACTAGCTCCCGACATAACCAATCTTTAAATTTTTTTTTTTTTTTTGCGGTCGTGGGGCTTGAACTCTGGGCCTGGGCGCTGTCCTTCAGCTCTTCAGCTCAAGGCTAGCGCTCTACCACTTGAGCTACAGCGCCACTTCCG
>NW_012273388.1:0-3282 GCF_000151885.1 Dipodomys ordii
AACAATGCTTGATAAGAAATGTACTCATTACCTTGCCCATGTAATTGTAACCCCTCTGTATGGTATTTTCACAATAAAACAAAAACATACTTTTATGCCTGTAAAAGGACAACAGTATAATCATGATGATCTGTAACATTCTAAAAGTTCAAGTGTGGAAGAGAAATATCTTAGGTTAGTTTTAAAATTTTTAGGAAAATTTGACTGCAAAAGGTTGTCTTTGTTAGTGTTCTTATTATGGTTTTGTATTATTTTGAGACAAGGTCTCACTGGCAGAGAATAGCTTTGAATCTTAGGCTTCTATTCCAAATTCCCAAGTGCTTAGATTATAATAAGCATGCAAGGCTCGGTGTAGATGACCAGAGGAGTTTTAAATTCAGTCTAATTGCTTTACCTTTTTCAGCCTCAGTAGCCTCTTTTGTAAAACAAAAGGTTTTATTTAATATATTTGAGAATTCTAATTTTTATCTTCCTGTGAAATTCAGTGTGATTAACAGAGTGATTATCACTTGCATTATAAATACAGTGAAATATTCATTCCAGGAAAATTCTTCATTGTTTTTCCTTAGTCTGTTCTAGGTACACTATGATTCGTTTCATGTGTCAGCTTTGTTGGGCCATGGAAAGATAAGGCATTTGTTCAAACATTATTCTTGATAGTTCTGTGTGAGAATTTTTGATAAAATATTTACATCCTCAGTCTTTGAGTAAAGTATAGTGCATTATATCCTTCATGTTGTGGTTCTTATCCAAATAGTTGAAGACCAGATACAAGAAAAACACTACTGTCTGTTCAAGAGAGTATTTTCTAGCAAGTTATCTTTGGCATTGTCTTCAAGATTGGCTCTTCCTATTACATATGTTTTATTTTGTACTCAAGTTGAAACATTAGCTGGGTCTCCAAGTCACTACTGACCCATTCAACTGATATTGGATTTATCAAATAATCTCGAGTGAATTCATATAGATATACATCAATTCATATAAATCTATATATTTTTCTGTATTTATTTATATCTATATACTTATCCTGTCTCTCTTAAGAATTTGATACTGAGAAAATTCTAGAGAAATAGAATTTTAGTGATACTTTTCCAAGTTGTTTCTAGTATTTTTCAAATTAATTCTTTAAAACACTTAGATATAAAGGCATAAGCGTTGTTTTTCCAGCAGTAAACAGAGCACTTATAGTACATGTAATAATCTGGTAAGGGAAACTAGCAGAATGTCACCATTGGATAATCTTAATCAAATGTAACAAACAAGGACCTAGGTGAGCAAGCAATATGTTTGGATTTTTTTTCCCAAGTCCACAATTATAATGAAATACTAAAGTGAACATCCTACACAGAGTAGTGAGAATATTAATCACTTTATGAGGAAAACCAAGTATACAACAAATAGAATATGCTCATTTTGGTGTGTACCAAAGAGAGACCCCAAATAAACAATATATAAGCATGAAGCAGTATCTGACTTCATATTATGAGTTTAGAAAACAACATTGATAAATCCTACATTATAGTGAGTTATTAAATTACTTATATGAAATAACCTGATATTTTTAAATTATCAAAAGAAAGTTTATTGTCATGTTATTGGCCTAGAAAAACATTACACACACTAATCATTATCATAGATGAAACTGGAGGAAACTAAAATACCTGGGATTTGGAAGAGTATTTATGGGAATAATCCCTAAAAAAAAAGAAAAATCAAGATTTAGTCTCAAAGGTTTAGAATATCTCTTTGGGAGAAAGTTTTTTTTTTACATTTTTATTGTAAAAATGTAGTACAGAGGGGTTACAGTTACATGAGCAAGGTAAGGAGTACATTTCCTATTGAGCATTGCTGCCTCCTCCTTTGTTTTCCCCCTACCATCCTTTTCCTCCCACCTCCATAACTCCCACCCTCCCCCGCCCCCCTACTCCCACCCACCCCCGGAAATTGTAAATTTCGTTTTCAATATAGTGTGTTTTGTACATCTTATTGTTACAATGGGTCAACCTGTATCCTTTGGATCTTTTTCTTTGTTTGGGGGTAGGAGGGGAACCCTTGGTTTGAACTAAGGCCTGGGAACTGTACCTGGACTTTTTGGCTCAAGGTGAGCACTTTAGCACTTGAGCCATAGATTCACTTCCAGCTTGCCAGGGCGGTTGGGGACGTGGTAGGTAATTAATGGGAGATACAAGTCTTACTGGACTTTACTGCCCCAGCTAGCTTTGAACCATGATCTTTGGTTCTCAGCCTCCTGAGTAGCTAGAATTATCGGCATGAGTCACTGGCATTCAGCCTCTTTGGGAGAAAGTTGTAAATTTTTCATTCAAGTAATTATGTTTCCCTAGTGTTATCACTAAACTTCTAATTAATATAATCAAACTTGTAGATGATGTAATTTATAATTTGTGTGGAATTTCTAAAATTAAATGATAATTATGATACAATTTGCAAGAGTACTCATTTAAAAATTAAGTAGGGTTATTATGTTCTTTCTTTACAACATTTATTAAATGATAAATATATGAAACCAAAAGTTTTAGCACATAAAAAAACTTTAGGGACTGGGAATATGGCTTAGTGAAGAGTGCTTGCCTAGCATGCATGAAGCTCTGGGTTGGATTCTTCAGTACCACATAAACAGAAAAGGCCAGAAGTGTCTCTGTAGCTCTAATGGTAGAGTACTAGCCTTGAGCAAAAGAAGCCCAGGAACCCTGAGTTCAAGCCCCAGGACTGTTAAGGAAAAAAAACTTTGAGAATGATAAGTAAAGATATCTGGATTCATATAGCTTTGAAATAAATATAAGTATAAATAATAGTAATTAGTCCTATATAGTATTTATGAAATCTAGTTCCAGAAAAGAATATACTTTATTTTGAAATAATCTCTATCTCTCACCATTTTTGGCAAATGAAACCCAGATAGTGAGTGGTGTGTGGTTGGAAGAAGTATTTTAAAAATGGTAACACCAAAGAAAATTAGGTATATTTTTTTTGTTTTTTTGAGACAAGGTTATGTCTATTGCCCAGAACAGTGTTGAACTTCAGAGAACAAATGATTCAACAGCTTCAACTTCTCAATCAGCTGAGACTGCAGGTACATACCACTGTACTGTAGTGTTATAGAAATTTAGTTTTTTTTTAAATTTTTATTTTATTTGTGAACATACTGTACAGAGGAGTTACAATTGCATGGGCAGGATAATGTGTACATTTCCTACCAAGCATTGCAGCCTCCTCCTTTGTTTACCCTTCACATCCCTTCCCAGCCTCCCCCCTCCCCCC
>NW_012273389.1:0-1272 GCF_000151885.1 Dipodomys ordii
ACCACTCAGAAAACCGGAAGTGGTGCTATGGCTCAAGAGGTAGAGCACTCACCTTGAGTTGAAGAGCTGAGGGACAGTGCCTGGGCCCAGAATTCAAGCCCATAACCACCACCAACAACAAAAAAAATTGGGTTAAATCAAGTTTTGGTTGTTTGTAATCAAGAGCATCTTGGTTGGTACAGATTGATAGCCCAAAAGAAGGATAAAATTCCGACAGGTTGAACCTCGAAGACGTGGAACAAGCCAGACTCCAATGACAAACATTAGGAATTTAATTTACATAAAGAATTGAGAGGGGCTGGGAAGGTGGCTCAGTGGTAGAGCGCTTGCCTTGCATGCATGAGGCCCTGAGTTCTATTCCTCAGCACCACATAAGCAAAAAGAAAAAAAGCCGGAAGTGGTGCTGTGGCTCAAGTGGTAGAGCGCTAGCCTTGAGCTGAAGTGCTGAGGGACAGCGCCCAGACCCAGAGTTCAGGCCCCACAACTGACCAAAAAAAAAAAAAAAGAATTGAGACAGTTAAAGTTATAGGCACATAGAATGGTGGTTGTCAGGACCTAGAAGGAAGGAAAATAATGGAGATAGTAGGGGGAAGGTGTTTGATGGATATGGAATTTCAGTTTGGAAAGATGAAAACTTTCTGGAGATAGGTGGCAGTTGTGGTTGTACAGCAGTATGGATGCATATGAGGCCAAGCCTAAAAGATTGTTTAGGATGGTTGAATGGACAGTGGTACTCAAAGGAAGGAACTTGGGCTGGAAGCATAGGAGCCTAGGGTAGATGTGAGGAGTGGGGATTCTTCTGAGGCAGAAAGGGAAAGTGAGATAGAATTTTTCCTTTCTTCACTCTCCCCCCCCCATTTCCCTAAATGGAAACCAGCTGTATTAGTCAACTTTTACTAATTAATTACTTATTTAATTTTTGTGCCAGTAGTCAGGGCGTTGGTCTTTCACTCACTTTTTCTACTCAAGTCTGGCACTTAGTACTAAGGTTAGTTGTTTTTTCTTTGTTTGGTTGGTTTTGTTGTTGTTGTTAATTGGAGATAAGAGTCTCATGGAGGGGGCTGGGAAGGTGGCTCAGTGGTAGAGTGCTTGCCTTGCATGCATGAGGCCCTGGGTTCGATTCCTCAGCACCACATAAGCAGAAAGATCTGGAAGTGGCACTGTGGCTCAAGTGGTAGAGCACTTTCCTTGAGCTGAAAAGCTCAGGGACAGCATCCAGGCCCAGAATTAAAGCCTCACGACTGACCAAAAAAAACCCCAAAACATTGAAAG
>NW_012273390.1:0-3166 GCF_000151885.1 Dipodomys ordii
GGCCAAAGTCGTGAAGTTCGTTTTTCAACATAATGGTCTTGTACATCTCATTGTTGCAATGGGTCCACCTGTATCCCTATTTAAACGATTTGTTTTTTCCCTTCCCCTCCCCAAATTATACCAACAACAAATACAGTGAAAACAGGGGTTATACCGTGGGGGAGGGGCATACAAAGCAACAAAATATCATCTTATAGAAACAATAGCAAGAAAGGAAAAACATTTGAATCCTTATCTTGGGGTTCATGTTGCCTAACATCAACTTATCTCACCATCTTTAAGTAGTTGAACAAAGGCGTTGCCACTCAACAAAATTTTGTGTAGATACAATAAATCTTGATCAATGTCATCCCTTTCATCATTCTCCTCCACCCTTCTCAACTAGAACTAACCTCTCCCTCAATTTTCTTAATTTTGTAGGATATGCATGTAAGACATTTAATTTTGTGTCTGCACTGACCCTTCCCTTCTTCAGTGGTCTACCCCAACCCCCTTGATTCCCAACCCCGCCCCCTGCCACTATTCCTTTGGAGCACTGGTTTCCTGGTGTTTTGTTTTGTTTGTTTTTGAATTTAAGTTAGTTTTTCTAAGGAATTTCATTGTTTGAGCTTTCCTTTGCATCTACCATATTTTGATTGAATAAATTTGTGTATGTTTGGATACCACACCAAAGTGTATATTTATATATTTATAAATTAATCCTAGTTCCCACATATGAGAAAAGCATCCAATCTTTGTCTCTCTGGATTTGACTCATTTTACCTCATGGGATTTTGACTGGGTCTTCCATTTCTTGGCAAATGATAAAATGTCATTCTTTCTAAAGAATGAGATTCCATTGTGTATATATACCTATAAAACTGTTTTAAAGTGTCAGAAATTATGCTGTTCTTTTGAACAAAGCTAAGAAGCTGTATCAACTTCCTCAAAATAATATCTTAATGTGTCTCAATTCTTTTCAGACATTTCATGCGTTCCTTCTCATATTTTCCCAAAGAAAACAGACTTGTTTATTTGTGTATATTCTAAATTGTTCTATGACATTTTTCTGCATCACAAATATTAAGTTTATAGCACATATTAATGAAGAATACTTTTGCCTCCATTGTACATAGTATTAATTTCTTTCAAGTTCCCAAATTCTACCTTTTGTGCTTTCCAAAACATCTTCTATCCATTTAGATACTTTAATAGAATTTAGGACCTTGGAAAGTGGATAGTTCATATTGACCTTTCAAATACAATATACATCAACAAAAGAAGAAAACAGACATAGTAGTGAAGGAGTGTTATTTTTTTAAACAGATTTATGAAATAAAGTTAAGGTGTTCTCATATACATCTCTCTTTTATTAGGGAGCTGAGAAAGTATTGGTTGGCAAAAAATCCAGGCTGGGCCTTTCTTTGTCCGGTTCTCATATGAGCCCTCTTTAACTCTTTTGTATCAGCCTCCTGAAACCCATGAGTCAAAAACTGAGATATTTGTTCCTGTCCAAACCTGCTTCACTGAGTGCTCAGAGATGTTCATTTTATGAGGTTTCCAGAATTTATATGATGTACAGAATGTGGATGTGTTGAAATTCACAGCATACTGGCTCACAAAAAAAATCCTGTAACAAGAAGCTATGCAATGGTCCTGGTCCTGGTCTGTGGACTTGAAGCTCCGTGTGATTGTGGGTGGAATATTATGGCAAAAGTCCTTGGTGAATGTGGAGACTCTGTCCAAATGCCCATGATTACATTCTTCCTCCATTGAAGATCATCTTTTGTACCTACTCCTCTACTTCTTTCCATCTCCTAACAGTTCTGACTTTTTTCCACTTTAGACACCAGCTTGCCAAATGGTGCTGACCCCAGTATTCTTTTTTTGCACTGTTCTAGGCAATTAATCCTGGAGAATCAGCCCTGAAACATACTCCTGACAGGTCTCTGCCTAGGCTCTGCTCTGCAGAGCATGCCAAAGCACAGGACAGGCAGCTTCAATATTACATCTCTTTATTTCCCTTTGGAATGCTTATTTCTTTTTCTAGAGAAAAGGTGAAGCTTCAATCTTGGTCTTGTTTACAATAAATTTACATTCATATAAAATATTTTTTCAACCGAAATGTTTCAGAAAAGGTTTTGCTGAGTTGAAAAAAACACAGGTAACAGGCTTTTAAAGTCATGCACATTTTTCTTTCTCTTTCTTTTTTTTTCTGTTTTAGTGTCCGTCTCGACCTGGGGCGTGAACTTAGTGTTTGGGCACTGTCCAGAACATTTTTGCTCAAGAGTAGCACTCTAGGACTACTTCACTTTGGGCTTTTTGGTGGTCAATTGAAGGTAAGAATCTCATGGATTTTCTTACCCAGGCTGGCTTCAAACCATGATCCCCAGATCTCAGCTCCCTGAGTAGCTAGGATTACAGGTGTGAGCCACTGGTGCCCAGCTTGTACTATTTTTTTTTTTGTTTAGACTTAAAAGTCCTTTCTTTTGATAGAGGTCATTACCATACATCCTCATGGTTTCAATTATGTCAGGGTGTCTTCTCTCCTTGGTATCTCAATCATTTAGTTCTTCTTTGGGAACTGATGTCTCCAGCATCTTTTTTCTTCTTCCAGAGATACTGTACATCTACAAAAGAAAACATTTTAAACAAGTGGGAAAATATAAAAAATTCATAGCACTCTATGTTGTTCTCCACCACACTTAACTGAATTATCTTAGAGATTAGTCCATTGCAAGGCATAAAAGTTGACTTGCTAACTGTATGGATGTACCATAATTTTTGTAAACAGCTTTAGTAATCAGTATTGAGGCTTTTACAAATACTGATATGATATTACATTCAAATCAGTTCAAACAGACAAATATATCTCTATAATACAGAGTAAATTCTTAGGACTTTTTAAAGTGTCTTTACAAATAGGCAGTTGTGTCATTAACTAAGGACTTGGATATGCAAAGAAAATAATTTTAAATCATGTTTTAATTTTAATTTGTAATACTCTATGAATTTTAGAAAATAGATATTTGGATCTAGAAAATGTACTTGTTTTGCTGTTCCTTTTTTTCTTTTCACTCATTTTCTTTTTTTGGGGGGGTCTGGTAGTGGGGCTTGAACTCTGGGCCTGGGCACTGTCCCTCAGCTCTTCAGCTCAAGGCTAGAGCTCTACCACTTGAGCCACAGC
>NW_012273391.1:0-5648 GCF_000151885.1 Dipodomys ordii
GGTCCCAGCAGGTCTACTGAATAAACCTACCCCTTACCTGAATACCACGTGCGTGCTGGTGCAGTTCTTACTCAGCTACCTCTTTTTAAAAACCTAACATATATGAGGTGTTCGGCTATCAGTAAGTCATCAACTACCTAGTTCATGGAGATACGTTTTATTAACATGTATTTGTTAAAGGAGAAAGTTTTTTATAAAATGATTTTGATGTTGTAAGTATCTTATGTAAAAGGAAAACAGGAATATGATTACACTCTATGTGAAACCTGTTTTTTTTTCCCAGAAGCTAGCTAGCTCTAGTAATTCTCAAAACTCTTCACATCAATATATTTGTACCAATGACATTTTTTACTCTAAAAGTCACAGAATAAATTAAGAATTTTTAAAATAATAAAATGAAGTAAAATACACATTTGAATAAGTAACAATTATTTGATTACTAATCATATCAATAGTTCTTATAATCAGTAGGAAAGTTTGTTCTCTATGTGTTCATTTTGGTTCTGGTCTCATTTCCTTCCCTGTATAGATGTTCAGTTGTTTTCTTTTTTCTGGTACACCAGAGTTTGAACTGAAGGTGTGACTTGCTTGGCAGCACTTTCTCCCTTGTGCCATGCCTTCAGCCCAGCTTTTTATAGTAATTTAGTTGTGGAGATTCTTGGACTCTTTTGTCTAGGCTAGCTTTGAACCTCTAATCTTCCACATCTCTGCCTCCTGAGTAGCTAGCTTCACAGATGTAAACTACTCGCTGAGTTTTAGTTTTCTTACTATCAGCTTTGTAGAATTTAATGACATTTTAATTTATAATACTAGATTAAATGAATACAACTTAGTTACCACCTGTATTATTTATTTAAAAAATGTATTAGCATGAATGAATTTTGCAAAGACTTTCTTGTATTTATAACATGCATATAATGTTCACAGATCAAGTTGATTCCATCTATACTATACTTGTTTCCTCTTTCCACCCTCCATTTTTTTAAAAACAGGCTTTGGTGGGTTTCCTTATCCTATTTTTATGCACAAATACCTGGCTAGCTAGCTAGCCAGATAGCTAGATAGACATTATTGCCTGCTTCTATCATCTATTTTTCTAATATACTTCTATAATATTCACACCTCTGTAATCCTCTCCTTTTTACCCTTCCAACACCCACTGGTTCTCCATCAAATACTTCCTTTTTCTAATCATATTAAAAAATTAATGTTACTTGTAGGAGCGTTTGTCAAGGGAGGTCAGGGCACTGTCCCTGTGCATTTGTGCTCAAGGCTAGCCATTACCACTGGAGCCACAGCTCCACTTGGCTTTTTGGTGGTGAATTGGTGGTAAGTCTCATGGACTTTCTCACAGATTGGCCTCAAACTGTATCCTCAGATCTCAGCCTCCTGAGTGGCTAGGATTACAGGCACAAACCACTGGCACCCAGCTTTAATCTTGTATTTTGATGCCCTAGAGAGACTGCACCTCATAGGGGTGACAGATTTCTAGAAGTAGCATAGAACTCATCTCCAAGCATGCCTTTCATCTGCAAAACAACCAGGCTAGAGCCCTAACATCCCACCACCAACATTTTCATTCTAGGCCTATTTGTCTTGCCTTAGTTGCTCCAGGGCTCTTAGGTTTCCTGATAAAGCTATAAACTAGTCCTTCCTTGCATGGCTTACCTGCCTTGACCAGCCTACCTATGGGAAAAACTCTATTTTTTTCCCTTCACTCCATCTAGTGGTAGTCCCTGTGGGCTTGCATAGAATGGCAGGCTTTGTCCTTTTGGAAACTGAATAACAAACTGTACTTGAAATGGCAATAGTGTCCTGCTCTGTTGGTCTCCCCAAATATGAAAAATAACAAAGCAGTGTAGAAACGATTGGCCCAGCAAGTCCAGTCATTGCCCTTCAGAATGGCATGACACATCACCAGATGTCTGTTCTTGCTTTACATGCTCCTCTTAGTAGAAGGCAGCAGGATAAAGGCCTGCCACCTGCTGGCACACATTGGAACTTGATGTGGCAGCTCTGTGTGTGTTTGCCTGGTTCTGCTGTGGATTCCCATGTGAGTTAAGAATCCAAACTGAGTCTCCTCTGTGCGGCCTTGTGTTACTTGCCTAGATTTTGGGAAGATGTTCTTCTGGGTACCCCTTCTTTTTTATTTTTATTTTTTGGTTGTGGGGCCTGAACTCTGGGCTTGGACGCTCAGCAATGAGCTCTTCAGGTCAAGGGGAGCACTCTACCACTTGAGCCACAGTGCCACTCCTGGTTTATTAGTGGTTTATTAGAAATCAGAGTCTCACAGCCTTTCCTGCCTGGGCTGGTTTTGAACCGCTATCCTCAGGTCTCAGTCTCCTGAGTAGCTAGGATTACAGGTGTGAGCCACCAGCGGCCAGCTTAATTATATTTTTATGATCCTTCAGTAGGGGTTGCCATGCAACAAACAGTTTATGAGTACAATGCATCTTGATGAATACCACCCCTTTCTTCATTCTCTATCCATCCCAAGCCTGCTCACAAGGTCAATTTTCTTAATTTCATAGGCTATGCATTGAATATTACGTTGGCAGAGAATACCCCTTTCTCCATGGGCTGTGTTTATAAAAGATGCCTCTGGAAGAAGCAATATTGGCTCCTTTAAGGATTCTTTCTTAATCAGAGTTTGTTCTAATCCTAAGGTCAAATTTATACCCCAATGGGGGGAATCCATGGTGTGATGCAATCAGAAATCCACATCACCCACTTCAGTCAAAGGAAATGAACACAAAACATTTCTGTAGCTATTTATTTAAAAAAGAAAGAGCAAGTAGGGCTGGAAATGTGGCTTAGTGATAGAGTACTTGCCTACCATGCATAAATGCCTGGGTTTAATTCCTCAGCACCCCATTAACAGAAAAAGCCAGAAGTGGCACTGTGACTCAAGTGGCGGAGTACTAGCCTGGAGCAAATGAAGCTGAGGGACAGTGCCCAGGCCCTGAGTTCAAGCCCCAGGACTGGCAGGAAAAAAATCAGGTAAGAGCAAGGAGAAGACTGGGGAAGAAATACCATGAGCATGCAGCTAGTCCAAGGCTATCGAGCTTTCTGTGGCAGGACAGCATCAGGAGACACAGGAGTCTGATGGATTGGAGACAGTGCAAGGACTTTAGAATCACAGGCAATGCTGGGACTCGCTGCTTCATGGTTTGCATCGTCAGTTTTAAAGACAATTTGGAAGTAATTGAAGAAATGTGAATATTGAAAGGATAGGAATTTGTGACTACACAATGAGAATGTTTCACAAAGAAATTATCATTGACCAAAGAAAAATGCACAGAATATTCTTCTTCAGTTGACCTTGGCTTACCCTGCTCAGTTCATCTGGGCATCAATTCTTTTTGCTCATGTGGTGCTGAGGAATCGAACCTAGGGCCTCATGCATGCAAGGCAAGCGCTCTACCACTGAGCCACCTTCCCAGCCCCAGTCTGGGCATCAATTCTGTATGTATCTGGTAATGGATTTCTGAATGGTATGCAAATGGAATTTTTAGTGTTGTACTGAGTTCTACCTTTTGACAATCCATGAATACTATTATAGTAATAATCAAAGCATTTCTGTTCTCTTCTGGTTCTCATACTGGAGCTTGAACTCAGGGCCTCACTCTCTGGCGTGGCTTTTTTGACTCTGCCATTTGATCCACAGATCCACTTCCAGCTTTTTGCTAGTTAACTGATGATAAGAGTCTCACTGACTATTATGCCCCTGCTGGCTTCAACATATAATCCTCAGACCTCAGCATGCTGAATAGCTAAGATTGTAGGCTTAGCACCACTGCCTGTCTTTAAAAGCTCTTATTTTCAATGATCATATTCTTCTATTAAACATGAACCTCAGGTAAACAAACTGGTGATGGATGGCAAGGCATGGACCCTGTTCCTCATCATTCCAGGAATCAGATTAATGTCCTTTATATGGCTGTGTGGATGACTGTGTTCCCCAGTTGACTTCATTTGCATAATTTATCACCAGTACTGACTGTGTTATCACAGTGAGTGGGTCACTTGAAGGAGTCTCTTCCTCCATGATGACAAAAGGCAGGGATGAATGATGACTAGCCAGCTGGGTTTGAGGGTTGCTGAGGGAATTGTGCTTGTCCAGGGATTTCACCGTGTAGATCACTCTTTGGATTGGATGGCTCACAGGAAGTCTAATCAGAAATGAACATATGTATGGTTTTTCCTCTGACCTGTGCTTAGCCAACACTGTCCACTAAACTGGAGAGAAGATCTTTTACAGGAGAAATTTAAGTTTGAGAAGGAGATGCACTCAGGGCACGGGATGAGGTGTTATCTGTACAGAATGTCTAGTTCCTCACAGGAGGATGATCAGTGTCTATTAGCACTGTTCCTGACCTGGGGCAGGAAGGACTTGGTGATTGGGCTGAGTCATGCAGCAGGTGTACAAGAAGACAAGCACATAACAAATGGATTTCAGATATTTTGGGGGCAGCAGCGATTTGTTCATTGACTTATTTATCTGCTGATCTTGGGAAGCCTCTTCTTATACCTAGAATAGAAAAAAAAAGTGGAGAATATGGAAAGAAAACTGGAGACAAAGGCTCAATCCCAGAGGGTATCTGGAGTCACCTAGAGCAAACAGAAGCCAGACCCATGATGCAGAGCTCTGCTTCCAACAGCATTGATGTCTGGACTCGCCTGTCCCAGGACAGGCAAGCTGTCAAGGTCAGCCCAGGGTCACTTGCAGGGACTTATGGCTGTGGGCTCAAAGGCTCTGAGGTCACAAATGATGTAACTCTACTTTCTTTGTCCATTGAAGTCTGACTTCACCCAAATGCTCTGCTCTATTTAACTGAGCATCTTTAAGTTCCATCCTCCTCATGGTGAGAGGGGACTGCTGGCTCTGCCCACATGCGGGAGTCTCTTGTGTCTCCAGATGGAGGCTGAGTGTTCTCTGTCTATTCCCTGTGCTGACCATCTTCCTCCTAGGGTTGACAGAAGAGCTGTTTTTAGGGAGGACATTGTTTAAAAGTTTCTCTTGTTGTAATAAGGTGGTGTAGAGAGGGTTACGGTTGCATAAGTCATGGAAAGAGTGCATTTGTTTTAGGACAGAGGCACCCCTCCCTCGCTCTCTCCTGTCCCCACTCACAAGTTGTATGGTTCATTTTCAACACAGTGTCTAGTGAGTGTCACACTGCTGCATTTGTTCACCCTTTGTCCCTCCATTTCTGGGCCTTGCCTTACTCTCCCAAAGACAGATTAGAGAACACACAAGACAAAAAGAAAAGAAAACAAAAGCAGTTACCAGGGCTCCACTTAAAAACCAGATGCTTAGGCAGGTCACAAATAGTGTTTACCAGGTCTGCCAGGATTCTGGCAAAGCCTTAGTGGCATGAGTGTCTAGAACTAAGGAATAAAGTTACCTCTAGTTTGGTGTTAGCTGTGGGTCTGAGACACGAATTACACAGAGCTCAGGCCTTCTGATCAACGTGACTAGCCACCTTGGTCATGAACAAACAAATGATGAAGGTAAGCATTTGAGCATGGTGTGCTGGTCTCTGATGCCTGGACTGTTGGTAACTGATCTTAGGGGCAGTTGCATGGCAGTTGATCACAGCCCACATTTATCCAACGAACAAACAGTTCCTATGTCTAGCCTTAGGGTA
>NW_012273392.1:0-3401 GCF_000151885.1 Dipodomys ordii
CCACTTCCGGCTTTTTTTCTTTTTGTTTATGTGGTGCTGAGGAATAGAACCCAGGGCCTCAGGCATGCAAGGCAAGTGCTCTACCACTGAGCCAACTTCCCAGCCCAGTGAAACTCTTATCTCCAATTAACCACCAGAAAACTGGAAGTGGTACTGTGGCTCAAGTGGTAGAGCACTCACCTTGAGCAGAAGACGTGAGGGACAGCACCCAGGCCCAGAGTTCAAGCCCCACAACCAACAAAAAAAAAAATCAGCTGTGCAAGCTCAACACTAGTATCTCACACTTGTAATCCTAGCTATGCAAGAAGTTGAAAGCTGAGGACTGAGGTTCAAAGCCAGCCCAGGATGGCAAGACTATGACTCTTATCTCCAATTAACCAGCAAAAAAAAAAAGAGGTGGAAGGAAGTGGCGCTATAGCTCAAGTGGTAGAGCGCTTGCCTTGAGCTGAAGAGCTAAGGGACAACGCCCAGGCCCAGAGTTCAAGCCCCACAACCGACAAAAAAAAAAAAAAAAGAGGTGGAAGTAGAGCTATGGCTCAAGTAGTAGAGCACTAGTCAGAGCAAAAAGCTTAGAAACAGTGCCTAGGTACTGAGTTCAAGCCCCATGACCAGGGCACATGTACAAGCTTGTTTAGGGGTGTGTGTGGGTGTGGGTGTGTGGATGCGCACACAAACGTGCTCACGCACACGCGCGTGCACACACACACAAATCAGCTGTGCACTGATGGTTCATTCCTGTAATCCTAGCTACTCAGGAGGCTGAGATCTGAGGATCATGGTTCAAAGCCAGCCCGGGCAGGAAAGACCGTGAGACTCCTATCTCCAATAAACCACTAGAAAACCGGAAGTGGCGCTGTAGCTCAAGTGGTAGAGCGCTCGCCTTGAGCTGAAGAGCTGAGGGACAGCGCCCAGGCCCAGAGTTCAAGTCCCACTCCCGACAAAAAAAAAAAAAACCTGATTTGTACCAGAGAACCAATGTGTTTCTGACTGGACACCGAGAAAAGTAGAAGTCATGTGGCACAGCTAATAGAGATCAGAACTGAGACTGTGCTGTGCTCAAGGGACTAGGAGCCCAGGGCAGATGTCAGACACTTTGCCCATTGAAATAGGTAAATGCCTAATAGCACTAGATGCGTTCTAAGCTGTAGGAGGAAGTAGGCCATTTCCAAAACCATTTCCTTACCTCTGATACAAGCCCAGCTGACTGACTGTAGATACAATCACTAAAGTCCAAGCAACACTCAAGGAATTGCAGCCCTGCCCAACACAATTATGCTGTGTAGCCTATTTTAATCTCTGATGCAATGACTCAACTCGGCCATTTTATTGCAAAAGCAGCCAGTGGACAATATATAAACAAATGAGTGTAGCTATGTACTAAGAAATGTAACTTATCAAAGCAGATGTTATTTACCAAATCAAGTGTTAGAACATGGCTAGACACCCTATTATGCTGTAGTGTAAATATAGAGCAAGGGGGTCTCCTTAAGAAATGAAATGATTGGGCTGGGAATCTGGCTTAGCAGTAGAGTGCTTGCCTGGCATTGAAGGTCTGGGTTCGATTCCTCAGTACCATAGACACAGAAAAAACTAGAAGTGGTGCTATAGCTCAAGTGGTAGAGCACTAGCCTTGAGCACAGAGAGGCTCAAAGACAGTGTCCACGCCCTGAGTTCAAGCTCCAAAAAAAAAGAAAAATGAAACGAAATGATTATAGCCAGTGGCTCACGTCTGTATTCCTAATTTCTCAGAAAGCTAAGATCTGAGAATTGCAAGTCACTAATTAACCACCAAAAAGCCATAAGTGGAGTTGTGGCTCAAATGGTAGAGCACTAGCCTTGAGCAAAAAAGCTCAAAGACAGTGCCCAGGGCATGAGTTCAATCTGCAGGACTGGTGGAAAAAAAGGAAAGAAAAAAAAAAGAAAGAAAGAAAAATGTAAACTAAACAAACAAAAACCTTGTGCTATTAATTCCTGCCTGGTTTCAAAACTAAGGTGAAACATCAAAACCCCAATTCATCAGTTTTCTCAGTCACTGAAAGCTACTGAAAGGCCCTCACTTTGGAAAAGCCTATTTTAAAGTTAGCTGTTAGGCTGGGCACTGGTAGCTCATGCCTGTAATCTTACCAATTCTAGAGGCTAAGATCTGAGAATCATGGTTCAAAGCCAGCCTGGATAGGAAAATCCATGACACTCTTATCACCAATTAACCAGCAGATAAATCCTACTAGTGGAGCTATGGCTCAAAGTGGTAAAGCACTAACCTTGAGCAATAAAGCTCAGGGACAGTGCCCAGGTCCTGAGTTCATAGCCCCAGGCCTACCATGTGTATGTATATGTGCACGCACATGATCATGTATGTGCACACACAGAGTTAGCTGTTAACTCCTTAAAGGTGAAAGACCGCTATCAAAAAGCAAAACATAAAAATTCTCCTGGAGAGACTTGCTAATAAGCAAGTGCTGCCTTGCCCAGTGGGCAAGTGAACACTTCCATCAGCTTGATCTTGCTGAACTTGTTATACCTGACCTGAGAGCAGTAATGGCTTCAGAAATTATGCCAGATGTAAACTAAGGCATAGCTGCCTGCCACAATGGCAGAGTCAAAGTCCATTCCTGGCAAGATAGATAGCTCATGAGTACAAAAAGAAAGGCAGGTGCAGTGGTGCACACCTGTTCAAGACCAGCCCGAGCAGTAAGATGATATCTTAAGCCACAGCTCCACTTCCAGCTTTTTGGTAGTTAATTTGGGATAAGAGAAAGAAATGGTTGCCAGATACTAGTGCCTTATGCCTGTAATCCTAGCTAGTGAGGAGGCTGAGAACTGGAGGAATAAAGTTTGAAGCCTAAGAAGACAAAACTGGGAGACTCCTCTCTCCAATTAATCAGCAAAAAACCTGGGCTAGGGATGTGACTCAATAGTAGAGGGCCAGCCTTGAGTGAAGAAGTCCAGGAGGACGGGCTGGGAAGGTGGCTCAGTGGTAGAGTGCTTGCCTTGCATGCATGAGGCCCTGGGTTCGATTCCTCAGCACCACATAAGCAAAAAGAAAAAAGCCAGAAGTGGCACTGTGGCTAAAGTGGTAGAGCGCTAGCCTTGAGCTGAAGAGCTGAGGGACAGTGCCCAGGCCCAGAGTTCACGCCCCACGACCGGATCCAAAAAGAAAAAAAGAAAAAGTCCAGGAGGAATAAAGTCTTGAATTTAAAGTTCAAATGGGGGAGGCAGAAGGAGAGGATGAGAGGAGGGGAGAGAGAAACAGTAAAAGAGCATCTGCTGCTGCAAGCAAAATGCCAAAAAAAAAAAAAAAAAAAAAAACAGAAATGCCCCTTCCCTTGCATTCTGCCAGTGTGGCTCAGCTGCCCCCCAGCAATACCCACCATGTTTTGCCATCTAGAACCATTCCACAA
>NW_012273393.1:0-4233 GCF_000151885.1 Dipodomys ordii
CATGACAACTTGTACTTCTCATTGTTGCAACCGGTCCACCTGTATCCTTAAACAACTGGTTTTTCCCCATCTCCTCCACAAGTTATACTGACATCAAATTTAGCAGGGGTTATACTGTGGGGGAGGGACATACAAAGCAACAAAGAGATAATCTTATAAATGCGTTAGAAACACATGCATGAAAGAAAAAAAACATTAAAATACACATTTAACAGTTCATTTTCCTGACATCACATTATCTGACCTTTTCCGCTTGACTCATATATATACTAGATATTACAAATAAGGGAAACCATGGGACCTATGTTTCTTTGGGCCTGGCTTACTTCACTTAATATAATTTTTTCCAAGTTTTTCCATTTCCTAACAAATGGGGCAACGTCATTCTTTCTGATGGAGGCATAGAATTCCATTGTATATATATACCACATTTTCTTGATCTAAATGGCAAACATTCTTGACAAACTGGTAACTAACATCATATTGTAGACCACATAGTCAATATATTGGTGGAATGATACAGCTGCTAATGAACTTGATCCAAACTTAGAAAGAGACATCAGCCTCTCTGCTCAAAATGGGCAAAATCAAGTTCTGCTCTACTTAGACCGGACAGCACCTGGGATATTGTGCTTGTAGGGATAGAGGGACTCTCTTCTAAAAGGACCTTGGCAAACTATAAGGTCCTTAAAAGATGGCAAAAATTATTGACCAGGATACAGAAGTAGTGATGAAAACCAGACAAAAGAAGACTTAACACATAGTTTCTTGGGGAAAAAGGGTTAAACTTCTCTTTAGTGTCTAGACAGAGAAAACCAGTAAGAGAGAAAGGTAATAATAGACCCATCTTAGTCAGGCACTGCGACTCTGCCTGTAATCCAATTACTCAGGAGGCTCAGACCTGGAGGTTCTTGGTTTGAAGCTGATTTCAGATAGGCAGAAAAACCTGAGTCTCCATCTCCAATTAACTAGCAAAATGCCAGTCTGTAGTCATGGCTCAAGTGGTAGAGAACTAGCTATAAGCAAGAAAGCTCATAGCAAGGAAGGGGTAGGGGGGCAGATAGATATACACCTTTACATTTTTCTGGAAGAACTCTTAACAACAGAAATTCTCTGGAAAAGAAAGCCATCCACTCTTTATGTCTCTGATACTATTATTACATATTAAGAGGCTGGATACACATTCAGAAAGGATACTATAAAAAGGATTGGGATAAACAATATCTGAGACGATTACTATCTCCATGATTTTGTAATTCAATAATAATCACAGATTAGAATTTCAATGCATTTTACAAATAGCCATTGCAAGTTCACACCATGTGGCTTGTAGTACAGAGTACACAGCTGCATCAGTGTTAATTGTGTCTCAATTTCTTTTCTGACTTGTTTATAGGTCACTGAATTCTAACATTGTATTACTAAGATTCTAAGTCAGTCACCATAATATTGCATATAGTGTTCTTAACGGCTCTCACTTAGTTTCTACTTCAGGAGTCAGGATATTTAATGAATGAGAAGCGCAGGGAAGTTGAGCTGGTTTCTCAACATCCATGAATTTGTTCCTGACTCCTTGAACTCTTCCCATCCATTATACTCAGTTTACGTATCATGTTTCTTCTCTTGAGACTGTATCTATTTCCAAATTGCCTTTCCTACCCCTTCCCACCTGAACATTTTAAATTCAGTCGCTGAAAAAATTGTAGCAATAAAACAAAAATTTCCACCTACATTTCTTGGAAATCATTACTTTTCTATAAATACATCTAACTTATTTACCTTTCTATTTATTATTAGCTCTTTGTGGGCCGTTAAAATCACATATTGTTTTTGTAGGTTCATGGATATAGGAATAGCTCATACTGACAGTAATTTTATTATATATTAATTCCACATAAACATGAAGGCAAGTGTTAATGTTTGGACAGAGAATTTGTGAATTCCTTTGTGTTTTCTTTGTTTGCTTCTTTGTGAGTGAAGGCTCTATTAATAAATGATGAGAGCAGGTGAATCACAAAGGCAAGCCCTGCAAACAGCAACTGTAGTCACAAGTCCTTCATGGCGTGTCTAGCATTTGGAAACTTCATCTCATGCTTTATATCTTCAGAAACATTAAAGTACCCAGACACTGGTGAATGTCAAGGATAGCAAACACATTTCTGAAATGTAACAAAGGATTTATACACATGGCTATCTCTTATATTCCCTAGCTACAATTCTTACTGTATTTCAATTGTGATTGAAAGAGGCTTAAGAAAATCTTTACTCTCCTCTCCTAAATAGATATTCTTGTTTAAGGAAATGGATATTTATTACTTTTATTATTACTTAAGTTAATTAATCCATTCACTACTTTAACACAGCAATTGGGCTAGAATAATTATACACTGCTATTACTGAGATGTTTTTCAAGTTTGAATAAGGACACTTAAAGATTGCTTCTCTTAGACCAGTACTTGATTTTTACAAAAATCAAAAATTCAATATTATGACAAGCATGTATGTGGTTTTAAGAATTCTTCTCATTTATTTTTAAATTCATCTAAAATTTTATCAATTTGAAAGCATACTTTAAGTGGCTAATACATTGTGCATAATATTATACATAGTATATAATATGTAGCATTTCTAGATATATACTTATACATCTATATATTTATACATAGTATATACTATTATACATTGAATATAATATTTTAAATAGCCCTCTAATAACCCCCAAATGATACTGATAGGGAATATCAATACGAAAAATCTCATAGACTTTGCATGACTCAATAAAATTTTCACAGATTAAAACATTTGAATGACTAAAAACAAGTACAGTGTGTGTTTGTACGTGTGTGTGTGTGCGTGTTTGTGTGTGTGTATGTGTGCATGTGTGTTGGTCCTGGGACTTGAATTCAGGGCCTGAGTGCTATCCTAGAGCTTCTTTTGTTCAAGGCTAGTGTTCTACCACTTGAGCCACAGCTCCACTTCTGCCTTTTGGTAGTTCACTGAAGAATCTCAGAGACTTTAAAATTCAGTCCTTACATTTCAGCTTCCTGAGGAGCTAGGGTTACAGGTATGAGCCACTGGCATCTGGCTTCAAAACAAATATTTTAATAACATCAATACCCAACTATCTGCAAGCATCTATTTAGAATTTTACAAAGTAGGCCATAATTACCAGTACTAAAATATTGCTGAATGAAGTTGGATTGTATATAAGTTACCATATATGCAAAAAGAATTGCAAAATGCATTGTGTAGAATATTGATTTTGTTTTGGGTTCTTTCAAGAAGTTACTAGAAATATTAAAATAATTTATATTAATATAACCCTATCGTCTTAGTTCTATAGACTTAATTCTTAAGTCAAAAAATAAAGAGCAACTGAAAATCTGTAAGTGGTTAAAAGCTCAATGAAAATCATTGTTGGGTACTATTTTTATGTTAAAGAAACCAAAAAACATAAATAGGAACTAGATTTTCCAGTATAAAGATCAAGCTAGCCTTTTACCTGCTTTATTTGACATATTTGCTCTCTAAATAAATAAAAGGTAAGTCAATTTTTAGTCATAGCATGGCAAGTTTTTAAACAATTTAAAACATCTTCCCTGGGACAAATACAAAGGCAATAATTAGGATTTCATTAGCTCTATTGTTTACAAATTGAAAGGAAAAAAAGAGAGTGAGAAAGAAGGAAAGAAAAAGAAATGACCAAGAAAATGCAAATTTTTAATTATTCTAAAAATCTTCAAAATTATAAAACTTAAGACTGTAGAGATAGCATATAGTAATAACCATTTACATTTAACCTAACCATATAAAGTTAAAAATTCATTTTTTCATCCATTTTAAGATTATTGTATTGCATAACACAGATATAAAACAGTTCCATCAACACAGAACGTTCATAGTGGGTTACTTCTCTACGTATTGCAATGTAAGACAAGAATGTAGGACAGAAAGTGTGTGTATTTTAAAGGGCAAAGAGACTCATTCTGGATTGATGAGCTTTCTTCTTCCAGCTTTCTTTTCTCTCTCCTAGTTTTATCAAATTAGAAAAAGCATATATGACCAAAGCCTATGCTTTGTGTTTTGTTTGTTGTTTTATTTTTTTTATTCTTTTATTTTTTGGTCTGGTTGTGGGGCATGAACTCTGGGCCTGGGCACTGTCCCTCAGCTCTTCAGCTCAAGGCTAGCACTCTACCACTTGAGCCACAGTGCCACTTCCGGCTTTTTTCTTTT
>NW_012273394.1:0-1573 GCF_000151885.1 Dipodomys ordii
GTGGCTCAAGTGGTAGAGCACTAGCCTTGAGCTAAAGAGCTGAGGGACAGAGCCCAGACCCAGAGTTCAAGTCCCATGACCAACCAAAAAAAAAAAAAAAAGGTATTTCCAAGAAGGAAATACGAGCCAGGGAATTTACCCCTAGTCAGACTGACTTTCAAGAGTAAGGGCCAACTGGGCACCCGTGGCTCACACCTGTAATCCTAGCTACTCAGGAAGCTGAGCTATGAGGATAGTGCTCTGAAGCCAGCCCAGGCAGGAAAGTCCATGAGACTCTCCCATTAATGACCAAAAAGCTGGAATTCTAGGGAATTCTATCTTTGAGCAACAAAGCTAAGGAACAGCACCCAGGCCCTGAGTTCAAATCCTAGTACCAACACAAATAAAGATGATGATGATGATGATGATGATGATGATGATGATGATGATGATGATGATGATGTCAGGTGCTGGTGGCTCACGCCTGTAATCCTAGCTATTCAGGAGACTGAGATCTGAGGACCGTGATTCAAAGTCATTCAGGGCATAAAACCAGCCTGTCTGCGAGACTCTGATCTCTAATTAGCCACTCCAAAAACCAGAAGTGGAATTATAGCTCCAAGTGGTAGAGTGCTAGCCTTGAGCAAAAAGAGTTCAGGAACAATGTCAGGTCCAGAGCTCAAAATCCCACAACTTACAAAAAAATTCTCATATAATATAATATATAGAGAAATATGTATATTATCCACAGATATATACATATCTATATCTCTATACATAGAGAGAGAGAGAGGAATAGATAGATGATAGGTAGATAGATAGATAGATAATAGAGGTCATGAACTGCTATGAACATATGAGATTCAGAAATTGGCAACCTGGTGTTCCTCCTTGGGAAGCCATTGAGGAATGAGATTAGGGCTAAAGGTAGCTACTACAGACACATTAACTAGAAAGACCCTCAGCTGGACAGACAGAAGAAAGAAATTTACACAAACAAAGTATAGGATAATTTGAGAATCAATAAAATAATACCTGTGGTGGATTGGAGCATCTCATTATGTTCAGATCGATGAATTCACAATTATTAAAAAATAATGAATGTTCCATCCATAAATACTGGGAAAATGCGACTAAAGTAGTTCAATAAAGAGAAAGAACCAGCCCCTAATGAGACTCTTGTCTACAGAGGGCAACAATAGGCAAAGAGCTATTTCAGAGAAAATGTTTCTTGAGGCTACCATTTCAGCTAATAAAAGAAGAAGGAATTACAGAACTAGAATGGACCCATTTGGTGATTCCAAATAAATTAGTGAAACTAGACATGGCTACTAAGATCACAGCAAGGAGGAGAGTGAAAGGTGGCATATGTCCTTGTAGAACATGAACATCATCCATTGTCATCTGAGAAAACAACAACAACAAAAAAACAAACACCAGCCAGGCACTGGTGGCTTACACCTATAATCATAGCAACTCAGAAGGTTGAGATCCGAGGATCACTGCTTGAAGCCAGTCCGGGCAGAAAAGTCTGTGAGACATTTATCTCCAAGTAACCAGCAAAAGGCTGAAAGTGGAGGTGTGTGGCTCAAGT
>NW_012273395.1:0-2309 GCF_000151885.1 Dipodomys ordii
AGGGGAAACAAAGGAGGAGGCAACAATGCTTGATAAGAAATGTACTCATTACCTTGCCCATGTAATTGTAACCCCTCTGTACGGTATTTTCACAATAAAAAATTTTAAAAGGAAGATTATCTTGTATTTAATTAAGACTCCTCTTTTACCGCTACTAATTTTCCCTTTCTCATTACTTTAGTCTCTTCCAATTTTTCTTCTCTTTCTAGTCCATCTATGTTAACCCCCAAGTGGAATCTCTGAAGAAAATAAGAATCAATTACGATTATAGTATAACATGGTTTGAAACAGTTCCCTAATGATCTGCAGTTATTTTGATCCCCAGGTAAATAGTTTTATGGTGTTTGGCCAGTCCTTTAATCATGTGTGAGTTGTAAGAGAAACATCCATTAGGCCATGCCAGGCAAATGTGAGGGCTGGGAGCAAGAGCGGCCTCTGGGTGCGTATAGTCTATTAGGAACTCCTTTTCAGGGGAAGAGCAGAGTTTGGGCTGCTAATACTTGAATTCACACACAAAAAGTTTACTCATTAGTTCAACAGACATTTGCTGAATGTTCTGTGCAAAACACAATTCCACATAAATTAATAAAAGTGAAATAGGAATCTCAACCTTAATCATGGGATAGATGATGAGATAGACAATTCAAAAAATGGATAAATTTAATTCTATACCATAAAGAAATAATTATTTTGATAATAAAGTAAATAAAAATATCAATCAGACCATTCAATTTTAGAAGTGAACCTAAGAACCATCTGGAAAAATCATGGGCTTCCTCTCAAAATATATATTTGCATTTAGTAGAAAATTCAAAACTTTTGAAGAGAATAAAAGGGCAAAGTTCCTTTCTCATTTGTCTCATTCCCATTAATATTCTTCCAGAATTATCTGTGTATATGTACTTTTGATTTATATATTTGTCTACTTTTAAAACACATATACTCTGTTGCACCTTAATTTTTCTTTTCTTTTCTTCCTTTTTTTTTCTTTTTGTTTTTTTGGTCGGTCATGAGGCTTGAACTCTGGGCCTGGGCACTGTCCCTCAGTTCTTTAGCTCAAGGCAAAAAGCTCAACCAATTAAGCCACAGTGCTACTTCTGGTTTTCTGGTGGTTATTGGAGACAAGACTCCCAGATCTGAATAGCTAGGATTACAGATGTGAACCACCAGCACCCAGCTTTGATTTTTCTTTTTACTCAACAACTTACAGTGAAGCTAGTTCTGTATCAGAACATACAGAACTATTGCATTCTTTTTAATGAGTGTACTATACTTTTTGATGGATTTGTCTGGCATGTCTATACGAGGTGAACTCAGGGCCAAAGGCTGACTAATCAACTGGTAAATATAAAAATAGTCATTTTTACATTCAATTTTTGCTTTGTGCAGAAAGCAAATAAGAACCAAACCCTGAAGCTATCCATGTTATATTTCCCTTACTCCCAAAAGGATGACATTTATAGTTATCATAAGACCACCAATGAGCTGTGGATTTCCCATTCTTGAGTTTCCAAATGTAGATTGTAGTAAAGGATTTACATATTATAGATCTTCACAGGGAGCAAGGAGTGAATACTGCATGCTTCCTTGGAATCCAGGAGGCTATAAAAATTGTCCCATGTTTGCATGAAACTGCAGAGCTTTTGCATGGCAAATGACATAGCTAGAAAGATCAATACAAAGCCATACAATGGACACTGGCTTCACACTTAAAATATCTAAAATATACTTAGAACTCAAAAATTAACTCCCCAACAACAAATCCTCAACAAAACAACCACTTGATTAACAAGTGAGCTAAAAACTTAATGAGAGTCTTCTCTGAAAAGGAAATAGGAATGGCCAATAGTCACGAAGAAATGCTCAACTTCTCTGGCTATAAAAGAAATGCAAATCAAGACAACATTGAGATTCTACTTCATCTCAGTTAGAATGGCTATAAGCAAGAAATCTAATAACAACAGATGCTGGAGAGGATGTGGCCAACACTACTGCATTGTGGTAGTGTAAACTTGTTCAGCCACTTTGGAAAGCAGTATAGATCTCCCCTATGACCCAGCAATCCCACTTTTGGGCATTTACCCAAATGATTACAAATAAGGCTATACTAAAGGTACCAGCACCCCTATGTATCTTGTAGTATTGTTTACCATAGCTAAGATATGAAACCAACCCAGATGCCCCTCAGTAGATGAATGGATCAAGAAAATGTGGTCTGTCTATCTATCTATCTATCTATCTATCTATCTATCTATCTATCTATCTATCTATCTATCTATCTCTATGCATCTAGATCTATATAGATCTAT
>NW_012273396.1:0-1811 GCF_000151885.1 Dipodomys ordii
CCTCAGCACCACATAAGCAAAAAGAAAAAAGCCAGAAGTGGTGCTGTGGCTCAAGTGGTAGAGAGCTAGCCTTGAGCTGAAGAGCTGAGGGACAGAGCCCAGGCCCAGAGTTTAGGCCCCACGACCAGACCCTCCCCCCCACATAAAAAGCAATCTTCTCCTCTTTAGAATGTCAGCATTATATAATTATCCTTTAGTATGAGCCAATTTGATTGAATTGTAAATACCATAAGGATCAAGAATACTTCTTATCCTTCTTTGGATTGTACACAGTGAGAATCATATGTTCACATACATGTAAATGGCAAGTCACAGTTTTCAATAAAGCATGGTTTATATATTTAAAAAGCCATTCAAGATATTTTTCATAGACAATTTTGCAGAAAAACAAGACTACTGAGTTGTACCTATAATCCTAAGGTGAATCCAACGATGGAGATTTACTTGTGCCAGAAAAGGGAAGTCAGTGAAATGTTTGAGTAGTTAGGCTTTTTCTTTTTTTCTTTGTTTGTTTGTTTTTCATGTGTGTCAATTCTGGTGCTTGAACTCAGGTCTTGAATGCTATCCTTGAGCTTTTTTGTTCAAGGCTAGCTAGCCCTCTACAACTTGAGCCACAGTTCTACTTCTGGCACAACCATGATCCTCAGATCTCAGCCTTCTGAGTAGCTAGGATTACAGATGTGAGCCAACACTGCTTGGTGGTTAGGCTTCTTGATTTACTTCAAGGCTCCAACAAGTTATCTAGCGTATTGACTGGCTCTGGGTTACTTGATGAGAAGTCTGACTGGAACTGTCCTAAGTTGTGGTTCTGAAAGCTTAACTTTGAAGTTGAACTAACCAGGGGTTCTGGAAATGCTAGATAACCTAAACAATGATCAAGAACAGCTACGGGAGCATTCTTTTTGGGATGCCCCTCAACTCCTCAAACTATAATCTCAAGCAAAACTTATTTTCCTCCAGACATTCTGTTCTTCCTCTAATATTCCATAAAACCTGGAGGTTCTATTTCTGAAAAAGTTTCACTTAAAAATTAATCTGGTCACTAAGTAGTTGTATGAAAAGGGTATGATTCCATGTATCAGGTTATAAGTTCAATGCATCTTGATCCCTGCCACCCTTTGTATCATTCTCCACCAATTTCCCCTTTCATACTTACCCTCAATTCTATAGGTCAACTTTTACACAATGTACAATGAATATGACTGCATTTGCTCACCCTTCCTTCCTCCTTTTATGTGCCCCACTTGGTGCCCTCTCCCCTCAACATGTTGCTGTTTCCCAGTATTCATTTCTTAAACAGTTCAGGACGGTCAGCGTAGTTAGAAAAGGAAGAACCATCAGTAGTTGAGAGGAAGGTGAATGACCTTGTTCATTCAAGCACTGCTCGGGGAACCTGTTTGCTTCTTGTCACAGGAGAAACCAATGGATATATAGGATATGCTAATTGTTCTCCATTGGTTCCTTCAACTTGCTCTGGCCTCGGCAGGCTGACCTGAAAGGATTTTGTTCATGGGCCCCCTGGTTCAAAGAGACAGGGGATCAAAGGGAGAGATGAGAGGAAGAGGGGATTTCTGATTACTTTGGTTCCATCTCTTGCTGCTGTCCTGACTTAAGGCTGCGGCTTCTGCCTTGTGGCTCCCCTACAGTGCTCTCTTTCTCTTTTTTTGGGGGGGGGTCCAGTCATGGGGCCTGAACTCTGGGACTGGGCACTGTCCCTAGCTCAAGGCTAGCACTCTACCACTTGAGCCACAGCACCACTTCCGGCTTTTTTCTTTTTGCTTATGTGGTGCTGAGGAATTGAACCCAGGGCC
>NW_012273397.1:0-1580 GCF_000151885.1 Dipodomys ordii
TTCCCCAGCACCACATAAGCAAAAAGAAAAAAAGCCAGAAGTGGCGCTGTGGCTCAAGTGGTAGAGTGCTAGCCTTGAGCTGAAGAGCTGAGGGACAGTGTCCAGGCCCAGAGTTCAGGTCCCACGACTGGACCCCCCCCCAAACAAAAACCCTGGAAACAGTACATTAAAATAAAAATCTTCTTGTTTCCATTTCTTGGAGTTCATTTCAATAAGCATCATCTCATAAGGTTATTTGCACATAGCTATTGAGCCATTGTGGTCCTCCCCTAAGAATATCTTAGACATATTGTAATCATTACAAATGAGGGAAACTATGCGGCCTCTATTTCCTTGGGTCTGGCTTATTTTGCTTAATATAATTTTTCCAAGTCTTTCCATTTCCTTATGAACGGATGAGGAAAACTAAAGGCCTTACTTGGCCAGGATCAAATAACTTAGAAAAATATGGCAGAATAGGAACTGTGTGCCATCAGCTATTCTGTGAACATATTATAATTATTTATTTATTCTTCAATCAGGATTTGTATTTTTCCATTTGACTGCTGTGAGAAATGCTACAACTTACATACAAGAATTCCTGTGAACATATGCTTTCCATTCTTGTGACAGTATGTACCTGCGAGAATGCACATGGTAACCTAGGAGAGTCTATGGTAATTTTTGGAACTTCCAATCTGTTTCTATAGTGGTTGCAGCATCTTTCCCAACAGCAGTGAGTGGTCCATCTTCTCCTCATTTTCCCTAGCACTCATTATATCCCATTTAAAAATATATACATAGCCATTCAAGTGAGAAGAAAGTGTCATTGTAGTTTTGCCTTGTGTTTCCCTAATAAAAATGATTTCACATGCTTAAATGACTTAATATGTCTGCAAGTAAATAGAAATGGGAATATTTAAAAGTATTACAAATTAATTGTTACAAAATGGCTTCATTATGATGTTTAATGAATACAATGTGTTTTTATAAATTTATTCTATATATATTAACAGAAATTATTATTTTTATAAAGGAAGATGTATTAAAATTAATGAAAATGAAAAACATATCAAAATCTATGTATTAGAGCAAAAGCAGTCCTATGAAGGATATGGACATACATTAAAATGATTTCAAATCAAGAAACCCGAAATGAAGAACAAACTGAATTCTATAGCTAAGATATGGAACCAACCCAGATGCCCCTCAGTAGCTGAATGGATCAAGAAACTGTGGTATATATACACAATGGAATTCTATGCATCCATCAGAAAGAATGACATTGCCCCATTTGTTAGGAAATGGAAAAACTTGGAAAAAAGTATATTAAGTAAAATAAGGAAGGCCCAAAGAAACATAAGTCCAATGGTTTCCCTTATTTGCAATATCTCGTATATGTCTGAGTCAAGCAGAAAAGGTCAAATAAAGGTGATGTTAGGGAAATGAACCCTAAGATATGTATTCAAATTTTTTTCTTTCATGTGATTGTTTCTAACATATTTATAAGATTATTTCTTTGTTGCTTTGTATGTCCCTCCCCCACAGTATAACCCCTGCTTTCACTGTATTTGATGTCGGTATAATTTGTGGAGGGGAAG